>NC_040242.1:7217803-7520833 GCF_001444195.1 Xiphophorus couchianus | reverse complement strand
CTGACTCCACATTGGCAAAGCTAAAACACTTCGTGAACCTGAGCCTGCTAATGGGGAATCCCTCCAAACCTAGCAGCTGCTTCGAGATGTCCTTAACACCACAGTTCCCATAGTCAAACTCTGTCTCAGCCACATGCGTGTTCACTCTCTCGTGGTAAACCTGAGTGGTGGTGTATGCATCTCCGTTGCGGTAACGCGTCACCTGCCGCGTCCTCCTGACATAGTGGTAGCTGATGGCCTTCCACCAGATGCAGGGCGTGGCCTGCTGCATTCTCTGTATGCGCTCGGCCACGCTGTCCATGTCCACCTTGTACAGCAGGTCGTTCCTGGCGTAGCAATGCCAGCACTCTACAAGGTAGACCACATAGAGCATGACCAGGAAAGCCAGGGGGATGTAAATGTAGCCGTTGGAGCAGGGACTGTCGTGAAACATCATGGACTTTCCCTTGTAGGCGCTGTCGAAGGAGAGACGCGTGACCTTGGTCACCTGGCACCAGGCTATCACTCCTACGCAGCCATACATCAACAGGGACAGCAGTAGGCATTTCCAGTGAGACTCCTGGCACAAAGACTTGGTCAGAGATTGTTTCTGAGGATGCTGCTGCAAGAAAAGAAGGGCAAACAGAAGTCAGCAGTAATAGTAAAGGTGACGTGTTATGCTTCCTTAAAGAGGTTAGGGCCAGGGACCATAGGGTTGGGGTAGGTCTGTGGTCTAACATGTTCATTACATTTTTTGCTCTACATTTTGAGCCCCTTTCAGAATGAGCTGTTTTAGAGCCTCTTGTCACTTTAAATCCAAATTAGCTGCTGCTGGCCACACCCCCCAGCTCAATTTGAAAATGGCTGCAAACAGTTTTGCAATAATACACATCTGTCTGAAAAGCAGAAGTAGAGCAGCAGCAAGTGGCTTCTAGATGGTAAGTGAACAACAAACTACTTGTTTTTCTTTAAAAGCAGCTGTTGTACAGCGCATACAGCTGCAAAATCAGCTGGCCAAACGTCCTGGACCTCCACTTGGTTTGCCAGGTGACCGGCTGGGCTTTGCTGGGGTTGCTAGGTGATGGGCAGTGCCTGCTGATTTGTAAAGGTAGATTCTGGAAGTTTTTGAAATGGCTCATTTCCCAGACATCAAAAGACATGAACTTATTGCTAAAAAAAAATAGCAATAAGCTGTGTGGCTTTTTTAAGCACTTGCTTTTATAAAAGCAGTAGAAACATCAAGATCATACAAAACTTGAATTGTCTTTTAAATACAGAAAATATAACAAGACTTGACATGAACTAACATGTAAGTACAAAAGTTAAAGGTAGTGGCTCATGCAACTACAATATTTATAAAAATCCTCTGCTTCATAAGTGCTTTTGTATAGTTTATGCATGAGTTCTATCAACCTGCCTGATGTTTTGAACTGTCCAAGTCAATAAACAATTACCTGATTCACACACTGGCAATGGAAATATTTCTGACAAGTCTAAAAGCTTATTATCAGCAGCTGTCATTTCTATCGGTTTACATACATTTGGTAAAAGAGTTGGGGACCCTGGTGTCCAAGTTTGTTCTGCTCAGCATTTTTATCTATTTGTTCTGGTCCAATCAACTGAGATACTGTCTCACATTTTTAGGTGATGTGTTTCTTGGCTCAGCTTTTTCATAAAAGTATGCAAGGGGTGGTTTTCGGTAGATCGTTTTGAAGACTGCTGTCCCAAAACCCATAATTTTTTCTCTGCTGATCTGCAATGCCAGTCAGCTGACTAAAAGAAGGCTACTACACTTTTTTTCTTGCTCACAAAAAGGAAACATTTGTCTATAAATGTCTCATTTGTAAAAGAACACAGATAATTACTGTGTGGTTGCTAAAAAAACATGGCAATGTTGCAGGGATGCCATGCACCACAGTTATTATTAGTAAAGCTTTAATTTGGAAGCTATTAGCAGACATGTGTGAAGTAAACTGCGTTTTTCTATGTTTTTGCATAATATCAAAATAGCAATACATAAATTATAAAGACAAGATATAATAACTGTATTAATTAATGTTATTTTGTGAGTTGCAGCAGAAATATCAGCTTGTTTTTCTTTTTTTTAATAAAAGAAATTAGATCATGTTTAATTTAAATATCTTTGTAAACACTATCATACAGTGAAACCACTTTTATTGAAGGTTATAATACAGTAATTATCTCTTACCAGTCCATACCTACACAAAAGTAAGATTTCACAACAATCAAAACAACTACTGCAGTTGTGCGGATTTTTCTGTAGGTCTTACCATAAAAACAGCAAAACCAGTACATTATTGTTTTATTTTTGTTATTTTAGCATGAACCGTGTCTCATATAAGCCTGCTTTGATCTGCAATGGGTTGACTGGTTGAAATCTTGCCATCTTAGATGATATGAACAGTGTCCAAAAACACTCAATATCTAGATTAATATTTTTGTTATGGCAGTCTCTTTTTTTAAAGTGAAAAAAATATAAATATTTATTATATGTTGTATCCTAAATCTACCTTGAGTGTTTGCTACTGAATAGCTCTATCGTAGTCCTGGGATTTAGGTATGAGTACTGAAATAGCTAAGAAAGAAAGAAAGCTGAATGTGTTCCTTTTCATCCTATTCTGGGTTGATTTATCCATATAAGTTTTAGATTATTATCCAGCTAAAACGCCTACGGAAATCCGTTTAAAATTTTCTTTCAGATGCTCAGATTTTCATTTAAAATGTCTTTATGTTTTAAATAGTCCATTATAATGTGGATTTTACAAGATTGCAAGAAAAGTAGCATTACATTATCCACTGTATCTAACAGTAGGATATCTTCATCTGTTATTTCACCTCAGACCTATACTTCATAAAAAGCTGTTCTATATAAATATTATAAATGTTAAAAAGGCTTCAGCTACATGTATTTTACATGAATTGTTCATGTGATTTTGTAAAATAACTGTTTCAAAAAGAAAGACTGGGTTTTTATTTATTCTTTACTTTGAGATTAAATTACTGCAGTAGAATAAGTAATAAGTGTACTTACAATTCAGTAAAATAGTTAGCAACCAGCGGTGCCAGTGGCAGGGTTCAGCTATAAAGCCAAACATTTATTTGACTTCTGTAGCATGAAGCCGATGGCATCATTCATCACCCCAGAGAAAAGAGGGTCACAACGGCAGCATTAACAGCTAATCTGAAGAGCTACTGAGATTCAAAAGCCTCAGGAAGGCGAGACACTAGCAAAATAATTTACATTAGACTTGTTAAATCAGGTTGTGACTAATACTTTTGCACTCTACATGTTTAATGCATTAGTTTCATATTGAATTTGACATATTGGTTCTGTGCTCTCTGAGTGACAGACAAACATAAATAATAGATGTTTTTTCCCTCCACCGTTATCCTCCCCACCCTGGTCACATGATCCCCAAGTGTCTTGCCAACCTATAAGGCAACATCCTGCAGGGGAAAGGGGATAAACAGTGAAACTCCCTACTGAGATAAACCAGTTGCAGGAAGACTATTTACTCAACAGAACCCTGCTCTTACTCCACTGATAATAATCAATACAACATGACATACTTTTAGGCTCATGTTACATTTTACAAGCTCTGTTCAAACACCAAAGGCAATGATGTTTATGCGTACTTTATTCTGGAGTGTAAGAAATTTGGAAATAAATGCACCTGTGTGCAGTAAAAGATTGTTTTCTAGATGAAACTGATCAGGTCTGATGTGAAAGGAACATTACACAGAAATTTTAGTTGCAACAAATGAGATGCCAATTAAATATCCACAGCCTGAAAACATGAAAGAGCTGGTCATTAGAGCCGATAGAGGCGAAGGAAAGGAAATGACTCAGCATTATAAACACTGTAGGGCAGACATTTCTGTTACAATAACAAAGAAAAACCCCTGCACTTAGTAAATAACACCAAACTGCTACACAAGAATGCCTCGAAGGGTTAAACGGGTTAAACTCACTACAGATTTCAGAAACATTTGCCCTCATCATCAACATTTACGTCATACTGGTCATACTGGTATTCTGTCGATGCTTTGCATTCAAGTGTCTGGAGGACTGAATCTCAGAATATCATCAACAATGTGCTTATTTCCGAAATTCAGTTCAAAAATAGATTCACTATGAGGTTTGTCTCAGGTTGGTTAGCTAGTTAATCAGTCACAGTGTTGGAATCATTATTTAGTGTGGGGAGGTGCCAAGTCCTGATGGAAAAACAAACCACCGTCTCTTTAAAACTTTTCAGAGGAGGGACATGTGAACTGTTCTAAAATGTCCAGGTAGGCTTCTGCACTGACTCTGGATTTGATAAAACGCAGACGGACCAACAACAGCAGATGACATGGATTTTTAAACCCTCACTGACTGGAAACTTCACACTTGATTTCAAGCACCTTGGGTTATGTTTCTCTCCACTCTGTCTCCAGACTGTGGGACCTTGTTTTCCAACTAAAATGCTAAAATTTACTTTTATATGTTGTATCTGGTTCAGAAGTAGATTAACACAATAAATCCAACACTGGCATTCCATGTCCTGGATACTTCAGTGTGTGTTAGCTGTTGAAACTTATTTTTTTTTTTGCAATCACACTTTTTCCTTCCACTAAACTTTCTACTAATGTGCTTGAATACAACACCCTGTGAGTAACCAGCTTCTTTAGACATTATAATAATATTTGTAATAATTCACAAATCTCCAAATTTTAAGGAAAATGTATTTCATGACATTATTTAAATTTGCCTTTTTTTGTCATTGATTAGCCCTTGCATTCATTTTACAACCAAATATAAAGAAAACAGACATAGACGGAAAACTTACATTTTTAATTTTCTTGTATCTCACCAGCTTACAGTATATTTTACAAAAGCCTCCACAGTTTGAGATGATACTTTATGCGCTCAGTTCAAATCAGGACAGCAGTCTTCCTGAGTGAAAAAAAAAAACCCTTCATTGTGCCTTTAAATAAATGTCTCACACATTCAAGGATACTTTTTCTTGACATAATAAGAACAGCTAGGTTACATAAAAAGCCTCTTGTGTAATGGATGTGTAACTTATCCAGCAGTCTCCAAGAAAGATGTGATATTATACCTTTTAAAAATGCAGCCAACTCATCAATAACAAGTTTAATTACATGCAATCATGTGAGTAATTGCGTGTTTTTATAGTGAGGAAATCAAATATTTCGCTGCCAGAGTATATTTTGCTCTTGTGTGGCCCTTTCTTTGTTTTTCTTCTTTTCACACCTTTGATTGCCTGTTGGGATCCACTTCAGGATCCCCAATGAGGCTCACTGAGTCTCATTTTGAAAGATGCACAGCAATGGCCTTTGTACAGTCACTGACTCCACTTAAACCCTAATCAGGTTGTTTTCATTAGCCTGCAGAGACCTATCCCGGTAGCCTATTAATTAAATCAGTCAAACCGATTAAAGGCTGTATTCATTTATTCCTCTCATTGATCTGGAGTAATCTAAACACTGCGAACAGCTTCTTACCTCCTCCCTGGGACTGGCCGCTGCCTCCTCTTGGACCGTGGTTGTGCTGCTCTCACTGGCCTCTGGAGCCGATGCTGGGGACATGATGACAGCGACACAAAAGCCGGAGCATGGATCTCCCGGTGGGATGGGTCTTTTTCAACGCAGGGCGAAACATAAATACCCGGAGAACCCCCTACGCACGTCATCTGACCCGTCCCAGTCCGTCCGGAACCAGAGGACAAGGGCTGGAGAGATGCAGCATCCCTGCCTCTGTTTCTCCTTCTTTCTTTGCTTCTTTCAGGTGGGAAGCGTTCCGCTTTATTGAAAAGGAATCCAATCAAAAGGCTGAGCAGTCCGCTGCAGGATAAGCAGTGCAAGGAAAGGGCAAACGCGGCATGCAGTCAGCTTCTCTCCGTCGCTGACGGTGGAGTCAGTGAAAGTGTGATGCAGGACAAAGAGGCGAGACGGTGGGACACGTGTGAGCAGCCAGCCCGACAGTACAATGTAAATAATACACGTAGGAGCGCGGAGAGGCGCTGCTGCACAGGGAACCACCCTCTGCACACCACTGAAGACGCGCTCTGGCTGCGAGGTAGAGATAACAACCTTATAGGCTTAAAGATTAAACCCAGTAGTGTAGTTTTTTTGTTGTCTTTTTTTTTCACACTAAAAAAAAAAGTGCGCTGACAAAAACACACAAAGCTGGGTTATGACATGTTGACTTCTCCTGCAGGATCACTAGTTACATCGTTTTCAAAACGTGCATTGAAAGAGAAATAATGCACTTTTTTTTGCTTGACGTCACAAGAGGAAGAGAAATACAGCAACTCTTGACAGATTTCTACAAAGATTTTGAATTAATCCATTTGCAAATGAGTTGCAAGAGGTGAAACAGTACCTGTCATGTAAAGTTTTGCATTACATTCAAAACCCTGAAAACCTTCTTATCCACCATCTATAATCTAAATCATCTGTCACAAAGGTGGCTTGCTGGCAACAACAATTCATTGGCTTTTTGTAAATAAAATAAAGGTTAAAGCTAAAATGTATCTAGAGCAACAGTTGAACAATCTTAACTCTCCAGGATGGTGTTAAAAATGCAGAGTAAGCTGCCAAAAACGATAATTGATGCTTCCTGGTGTTCTTATTGCTGAAAAATGCTGAAAAACTGAGAATGAAACTTAACGTTACATGTGGTTGACTGCGGCTCAGTGGGAAGAGTAGTTGTTTTGTAATCCAAAAGCTGTGGGTTTGATTATACTTACCTCCTGCCACATGTTGATGTTCCACTGGGCACAAACACAAGCTTTGCTGTATGAGTCTCTCTGTTTCAACTAGGAGGAGGCTGCAACATCTCATAGAAAACAAGCACAAATAACGCAAACGGAGTGAAAATCCCAAAAATAAATTGGAAGCGGCAACCTATTTCATTATTCGCTAGTGTGTTCTGATGTTATACTGCAAATTAAAATGCAGTCGATTTTAATTTTTGCTAAACATATACAGTAGCATGGTATAAACAGATTTTCCACTTTAAATTTGCTGATAATCTAGTAGTTTTACTGTGAGAATGTTGCTTATACCAAAATTAAAGAATGGTTGCATTTATTGTAACAGTAGTTTTATGGGGAAAAAGCAAACACTTTTTTCTTTATTTTTCATAAACGTAGTATTTTATACTCCTGAAATGACAACAGGCTTAGCCACATTTATTTTAGTGTTTGTACACTTCACATAAAATATGCCAGAAAAAAAATTCAGTTTCTCAGAACTACTTTGACTCTTATTCTAAAAAATGTTTATGTATTTTGATTAAAAACATTGCCAACTAGTATTATCTCCCCATTCTTTACAGCTTACTCCAAAAACTGAATTATCCATATAAAACCACTGCAGCTTGAGCTGAAAAAAATTCATATTTCTTTTGGTTTTATGTAACACCGCGACAATAGAGACACCATAATCTGTTTTTGCCATGTGAGAAGGAGAAAAACGGCAATAGGGAGATTAAGCACATATGAAAAAATATTTTCTTCCTTCTGTTTACATAAAAATCCTTTCACCACAGTCATGCATGGCACACAGCCCTGTTTCTTTCGCAACACCCACAGTTTGGACATTGGACCGGACGGCTGATACAAGGTGGAGCAAGTAAACATGACAGTGGATGACATGAAAGCAGTTGGCAAAAAAAAAATTCCGGCAGTCAGAATGTTTCATGGACTGCATTTATGGTTAATCTGGTCCTCTGAGAGCAGAGCAGCAGCTGTGGAAGTGGGCCCTTTAAAGGTCGAGCCACAGCAACAAAAAAGAAAAGAAGCAAGATGAGATAGGCTGCAATTCTACAATTCGCTTAATGTTTGTGGTGTCAGATATGAGTGCTCTGACATAAAAAAAATTATTAGTTTCTCCATGCAGATTTGCACAGAAACATGATGTACATTTCACTTCACGATCCTGTTAAATAACTACAAGATAGTGGCAGGTAAAATTACCACATTGTTGACTTGCATCTTTTTCCAATACAACATGGTGATATTTACATTGAAATGCTCAGTTTTTGCTTGTTTGTAGAAAACAACTTTGCCTTTAATGGATAGTGTATCTGTGGCTTTGCAGCAACCAGTGACAGCCAAAGGTCTACTTCCTGTTTTTTGCTTTTAAAAATAAAACACATTTTCATAAAGAGGTGTTATAATTACACTGCATCAGGAATTAAATTCCTGAAGGTCAGGAACAAAAACAGGAACATCACTAGAAGGAGTTTAGTCAGCAATTTCCATGGAATAAGGGCGAGTGTGTTTTCACATTATTTGTCTTTGCCGCAGGCTTATTGAGGATATTTCTTACACTCTTTGCCACATTTAAGAATATGATTTAAGATGTTCCTCCATTGGGAGGTGTTTTACTCTGTTTAGTAACTTTTGTTTAAAAATTTCAACACCAGAGGTGGTGGAGCCTGACTTGGCCACCAGAATTAACCAGCAAAAGCAAACTGGTTTTCTCCTGAGAAAATGTACTCTTCCAGTGTCAGTACCAGCAAATAGTCGCTTATTCCCGCTTACAAATTATAGCTCTACAGTAAACAAACAACCAAAGACTACCCTTTAGCGACTATGGCGTCCTTCCACATCATGCAGGTCAGTTCATGATATGAATTATAGGCAGCGCCCAGGGCGGCATTGGAAACAGGATGTTAAAACTATCCTTTTATTTACTGAAACACATTTTTCTAATGCTTTTATACACATGTTGTCAATGGAGAGTAGATGCACCCATGTGCTGAGTGGGTGCCTCCTGTTTGCTGCTCAGAATAGAACGATCACGATGTGTTTGCTGTCAACCACACTGCCCACACGGGGAGAGGCTTAAGTTATCCTGTGACACTTTCGCTTCTTTTAGCTAAGGAGTTTGAGCGAAACCTTTACCTATGCCCATCTGAATCGCGATACTAAATTGCTACATATGTTAAAATCTGCAAATAGGCCTGCTTGAGATGTAAAAAAGAAAATATCCAAATGTGTATAATTGCTTATTTTAATAGTACAAACATCAAGTATACTTCAATATACATTATTGTGCACAGTGCACCAATGAAACTATTATGTACAGTCTTCCTTCGTGCCACTCTTGTCCATCAGCTACAGCTAATCAAAATAAGTAGCACTCCTGAATTGGTTGCCTTTGCAAATGCCAGCCGATAATGCGTCAAGTAGCATTGCTCCTACCTTTACAAGTTGCATTTCGTTTCAAATAGTTTAGTTTGCACACAAAAAATTAGCAAAAATACACGAGTCAGTAGGGTCCCATCACAAAAGATTTTCTGAGGGGCCACTGGTTAGGCTCCACAAGAAAATATGCAAATAGATGGGGGTCAGCTGTATTTATAAACTGTAACACAAAAACAAACTATATTAGTGTAATTTAAAACAACAAAAAAGAATAAAATTCCAAGTTAGAGATCTGATCTAAAACCTCTTGTATGTCCAGCTGAAATTTGTTGCAATTTGTACCAGTCCCCTTCTCTCAGAACAATAAAACATGGTCCCACTGTCTCTTGAATTGATTGAAAACAAAAGTCACATTTCCCCGTTGCTTGTTTAGTAGCTGTGTCTGGTTATTGTTTTATTCTATATGATCTCTAGAGCGGCAGACAGGAATTAGACTGAGCTGCTACTGAAAACACCCGTTACTTGATACTGTTCATAGTTGAAAGCTTCAACTCTCCCAGCTTTAATTTTGAAATTCCTTCGCATTTCCGCCTTGAGAAAGCTTGCCCTTTCTGTTCCTATGCGCGCGCGCCTGTTTGTTGTATCTGCGTGCGCATGCGCGCAAGCGTTAGACAGAGTGTTTATTGCCGCACGCGCACTGGGGATTCCCCCGGTTGACAAAAACAGCTCTTCCAATTCTCGCCTTTCATTGCTCATATGCTCTCCGCCTCGAGCTCACGCTGTTACCGGATATCTAGTCGGCAGCAGAGCCGTTTCACCACTATTCGCTTGTTTTTTGTTTTTTTTAAAAACCCGTTTTCGTCGAGTTTAGAGTAACGTGTCATGGTTTAATACTTCTTATTTTTATGTTACAAAAGCAAACAATCTCTTAGTTTTGAGGGTTTGTTACTCCAAGGGGAAGTACTTTATATCGGTTAGTGGAATGAGACTTAGCGGCTCGTTTCTCTGTTCTTATAAAGGAGCGGAGGTAGCCTGTACGGGTTTCACCACCGAGCAGCCAGCGGCTACAACACCCGCTAGAAAACTGTAAATCATCCGGGACGGAAGGCGGCTGTAGCGGGGGAAACCCAGGGAGGCCACCAGAGTTCACCATGGCGAGCGACGGTTGTGGCAAAGAGGACCTGCAAGAGGACATCCGCATGGACTCGGGCATTGAGTCTTACGGCTCCATACTAACTTCGGAGGAGCCCCGGGAACCGAGCAGCGATTTCAGCGGGCCGAGGGACAAGTTTTCCACCGGGGAGGAGCGCCTGGACTCAGCCTACACGTCCTCGTCCCTCACGGTGGAGAGCCTGTCGGACATCATAGAGGGTTGCACTATCTCCAACGCCGAGGATATGCAAGCAAAGATGCCTGAACTTTCTGAACAAGAGAATTTACTCACAACTATTACAGAAGATGGAGACACGTAGGTTTTCTTTCCTTTTACAATCAATATCTCCACTTTCTGTAGAAGTACTCTTAAAATGGTCAAATTAGATTATATTTATCTAAAATAATTATTTTACTAATAGTAAAATCAAACTCTTTATATCTTGAGAAATGCAGTTTTGAGTATGCATTGGAAATATTTTCTTATGTTAAAAAAACAGTTACTCCCATCTTACATTTTTTCACTTAGAACTAATTTATTCTAATTTGCCTTTTTTTTTTTTTGCTGGAGCAAAACGTCCCTATAGAAGTAGAATATCAGAGTAGATGCTTTTATTTCATCTGAGAACCTGAAACACCCATCTAAGGGCAAGTGGCATTTCTTTCACTACTGTGAATCTAAAAGCTTGGTTTTCCCATGATAACTGGTATTGAAGGGGATTTCAAAGTGTGAACATGGAGGCTTTTATTGAACTTTGTCCATGTCATGAATGTGGACAGTCTGCTAGGAGGCGTCAGTCAGAAAACAGAAGTGAAACACATAGCCCTGGACTTCCCCTGCATCACAGGCAGAGCACATGTTGCAGAGGTCGCTGAAAGTCTTGGTTTAGATCAGAGAAAACTTGTTTGACAGGACAGTATCTACAGTATGTGCATGTTATATTATTTTTCCTCATAAATCACACCTTTTTGTGTATTTTTAACCAGAGCATGTTTCTTTAAAGAAAGAAAACTCAGTTTTGACAGAGCAGCGTTTTTTAAGTTCTCAGTTTGACTTGGCGAAACCTCATCTTTTTTTCACCAAATCTAGACACCTCAGCCTCCATATATAGCCTCAGTAGACCGGTGTTGCCTTTGCCACTCAGGTGTGTTTCGACTACAAATGACGGACTGTGTCAAACGAGTCCTGCAACCAATGCAGCCCAGTGAGTGATGCAGTCGCAGAATTGCGGAAACTGTTGTTGTGTCTCTGACCTCTTTTGATTTCCGTTTGCTGATTGCCAGAGCCATATGGTTTCATTCTCGCACCCTAACTTTAGATACCTGCTGGGAACAGGGAAAAACACCTGAAACGCACCACACTGGGCTATTTACACTAATAGTGAAGCATGCAAACTCTAGCTTTTCCCTGTGTGATTCTTTAAGGTCTTATTCATTCAAGATTTACCCAAACCAGGAAGTCCCTTTCATGCCAAATTGCTAATAGAGCTCTATTTGAGGCACATTGACTAGTCTGCAAACATTTGAATGAGTCAGTTCATTCAAAGGTACTTTCAGATAATCCCACATTTATCTGTCGGCATTAATGTTTTATTTCAAATGTGCAAAATGTGTTTTCAGAGTTTTGCTTTCACATTCGCGTATTTTCCCCAAATTATCCAGCAACTTTCCATAATTATCTCAGAAAATATATTTTTTAATAGTATTTATTAGATTATAGCATTTCAGTTCCAGACAAAAGTTAATAAACCTCAGCCTGAACTAGCTCAAAATTAGCATCTCTGGTTAAAAACAGAAAAATCTGAGTAAAAAAATTACTTTAGCTTGTTTCAAAAGATGCTTTGTAACCAATTATACAAGACTGGGTGTGTTAAAGGGGGTCTTATTGGAAAAATATTGAATATCAAAATGCATTAGAACACACACTATATAGAGTAATTAACTTTATTAAAGGTTTGAACACTTTGCAACATTTTAAGAAATTTTGAATCGTAAAACAAACTAAGCTATGTTTTTGTACTATCTCATAAAATACTTTTTCATTAAACTTGAAATAATACACTAGTAGCATATATTAAATGTAAAATAAACATACAGTTGTTAATTTTCTGAAAATTTTTTCTCTGATTATTTTTTGTAATTTGTGGAATAGGATTAGTGCTTTAGTTTAGTGTCTTCTTTACGTCTCACCACGTTGTCTGATGGGTAACTTGACAAAGTTGACAATTTTGTATGCCTCTTTCAGCGCAGAAAGCTGAATGAGAAGTCTGTGCAGCGACATATTGTGGGAACTTTTGATCCCACTCTGTCTGCCTCTGAATCGGTGTCCGACTTCTGGTTGGTTGCTTGACATTTAGTCTGAAGCGAGAACTGTCAGACTTTGACATCACACTGTGGTAACACTTCATCTCAGAGCGCAATGTTTTGGTGGCTCTGAATTAGTGTGCGTTTTCTTGAATTTGCACATTTGCACACGTAAAACGTGGAAGTCAGGCCTTCCTCTGAATATGCTGAGATGTTTCTCCGACGAGGCCCTCGTTGTGTTGTTCTCAGTCGGTCTAAATTAAGCACCAAAGCTCTGTTCCATTTCCTGCTTTGTGCTTGCATTTGTTTGCTACAACTTCCCACGCAGGCCTTGAGGTTAGAGTGCTTTTGCTTTGTTTTGCCATTCACATTGACGGAAACATTTCCCAAAATCATACCCTAGTCTTGCAGGTTGAAATCACTATCCTCCTTTTGCAGTATCAACCTGATGCAAGATGTTCTTGAGAATTTTCTCTGTGTTGCACAACATCCCGATCACTCAGTTTTGCCATACGGCCCACAAAGTGTTACTGTCTTGAGATGAGTACTGAGGAAAATTGTGATGCAACATTTTGTTGAAGTGCTGACTTTTTGTCTACCCACTTATAGCGAAATATTGCTCAATGTGACATTTTCTTTGTAACATAAATGTAAATATGTTCGTCTTTGTGTCTCTCCTTTAGAATCCTCCACCTAGCGATCATCCATGAGGATATATTCATCTCTCAAGAGTTGATACAGCTGTTCCCAAAAGAAGCCCTGGACATCCAGAACAATTTATATCAGGTTGGTCGATAAGCAAATGGCAGCTTCCGCTAGGAATTTTCTCCCCAATGTTACTTCCTCATTTCCAGTACCTTGAATGCAGAAGCAGAGGTAATATTTATATCCCGTGTACTTCCAGAGAAGTTTTCTTCCTCCTTATGCATAGCCCGTCCCCTCTTGGGAACGTCACTGTGGGTGGCTCCAGCGTTAGCTCATAAGGGACTTTGAATGGAAACTCCCCTCCTCTACCTTGTGTAGAAATAGAACCACAGGGAGCTGGTTGGAGTGTATCCTTGTGTGGATGTGGGTGGAGGAATTGTTCCAGGCCTTCAGGAAGTCGGATCTAGAGCCTCAAACGCGGAGCAGGCTGACAAGAGCTGTCAGTTGGAAACATTTGAAAATAAAGAGTCAGCACTTCATATGTTGACTCAGTTTGTGCTGCACTCCTCAGTTGCATAATTTCCTCTCAACAGTCATTATAAGACAGATAAAAATTACGCTTGAGTTGACATGCAGAGATCCACGTACAAAAGGTCTTGTTTTTGAAGTTTATTCGAACCTAAGGTTTTCTGCATATTCTGTGTAAATTCAATGGAGGCAGGCTAATCATTTACCGCATTTGCTTTAACTTCCGTGGGCCAGAAAGCTGCACAGCAGGAATTCTTGTTTGATTTGGAACGAAAGCTACACTCTCGCTTTCTCAGCTGGAGCTGCTTTTTTTTGTGGTTGTCTTTGATGAGGTGTGTAAACAGGTACAGGCCTGCTCTCTGTAGTTGGTTAAAGGCATTCTTTTGAAATCTTGGTAGCAGACACACTCGAGTTGTTTAAATTTAAATGTTAGAAATCAACAGACCTGATATTTGAGAAGATGCAACCAGGAAATATTCTGTTTTTGTTCTTTGTGGATGAAAAAAAATAGAGATGTGCCAAACAAATGCTGATTTCCTAACTTTTTCTAAACACTATTTTATAAAAAAAATATATATATATAAGGACAGCATTGGAAAAAGTATTTTCTAGCATTTCATGCTTTAGTTATTTTTTATTAGGAACAGATAACATGTTGTGTGCATGGGAGAGTAATTGCTGCACAGAGTTTTATTAGTTTAAAACAAAGAACAGAGTGTTACTGCCATCTCAATATGTGTACTGCTGAAAACTTTAAGATTCCCAAAAGACTGCTAACAGTACCAAACCCACCATGCTTTAAAATGTGATGAAAGCTCAAAAGAATTGAACAGAATTCCCTGCACTGCTTTTAGCCTTCCTGTTATTTGGGGAAAGTCTTGCTCTCTCCCTCTCTCAAGCAGCCACAGACGTGTCTTTACTGTTGGAGTTGGGTAGTAACTAGTTGCTTTTTCTTGTAGTTTTTTGAAAAATAATTACTTTTCTAAGTAGTTTTACTACATTGCACATTTTGCTTTAACTTGAGTGTTATCTTGAAGTATTGCTACTCCTATTTGAGTAAAATTTCTGGATGCTCTACACACTGTGAGTAGCTTCCCTGAATAAAGAACAAGCTTGTTTTAACTAAATAAAATCACCTATAGTTTTATATTGAAATAAATTAAATTGTAAAACAGTTTCTATTGCCTGATTTTATTTTGTAATTGTTTTTTATATGAACTATTTGCATTTTGATTTTTAAAAGCCAAAAATTCCACATAACTTTATATTTTTATCTGTCTCAAGATTTAATTTTTAAATATGAAATAATTGATGTTTTGATCAGTTACTCAATAGTTGAGTAGCGTTTTTACCAAATACTTTTATCCTCTTACTTGAGTAATTTCTTAGACAGCTACTTTTTACTTTTACTTAAGTAAAAATATGTTGCAGTAGAGCTACTCTTACTTCAGTAAATTGTTTTGGCTACTCTGCCCACCTCTGGCTATGGTGCATTCACTGATCAGAGTTGATACCTTATAGCATCACTAAAAAATGTAAGGTATTAAGAGACAAATGTGTTTTTAACTCCGTCCTTATTTGCTGGTGACGCTCAGAGCCCGCTGCACCTGGCCACCTACCTGGACCTGACGCAAGTCGTGTCCACCCTGATGAAGAAGGGGGCCAGCCTGGAGCTGCAGGACCAGGACGGAAACACGCCGCTCCACGTGGCGTGCCAGCACGGGCAACAAGAGTGTGTAACAGAAATGACCAGAGACCTTCCTCCGAGCTCACTGACGCCTGTTCTGCAGACCCAGAACTGGAGAGGTAAGACAGATTATTGTGCTGTTAATGTGTAATTTTTTGTGTGTGTAAAATGGAGACAAAAGTAGGGGTGGGCAATATGGACTCAGAATTTTATTGTGATATTTTGTGGTACTATTTTGTTAATGATAATGATAAAGATAAAGATTTGTTACTTATTTTTTAAGGTAACTCTATGGCTGTCCCTGCATCGCACAGCATTCATAGCACCACAAACATAAATATTGTTCTTGAGAAACATTGAATTTTTTTCTTAAATTGGGATTTATATCACACAGTAACTCCATTTTATGATTTTTTTAAATTTATTGATGCTCTCGTGGAACTGAGAAACAGAGCGATCACACTGAGTTTTTAAAAAAATTTTATTTACCATCAATAATTGAATGTTATCATGACAAGATTAGATCAAAAATAAAAAATTATTCACAATAAATAAGCGATAAGATAAATACCAACTCCTAGACAAAAGCTGTTATCATATCTCCTCCTCTGAAAACTGCATGTTTTGTTTTTTAATGGGGATCATATTTGGAAGTAGCTTCAAGAAATTTTAGCGCAATATTTTAAACGTGTAATCAATCCAAAATAAAATCAATTCATTTTCTTGTTAGTCGTCACTTATTGTTGTTTTTATGCCTCATATTGAAAGCTTTAAATAAGTGGGTTTCCTCCTTGCAGGTCTTACTTGTCTTCACCTGGCAGCACTGAACAAGCAGCATCATATCATGAAGCTCTTGATGAAAAAAAAAGCAGATCTTAACATCCAGGTTAGTCTGCAGATTTGTGATGCAACTTGTGGGGTTTTTCTGCAATTCAGTGTTTAAAGTTGGTTTGAAACTAACAAATTATTAATTAATTAATTGTCCACCTGAAGGAAACTGACACCAAATCCTCCCTGATGTTTGCAAATATTGTACATGAATAGTAAACTAGGTGAAAGAATGGCTTTTGCAGCCGTTTAAAAACCATGAATTCTCCTGATAATATTTGTCCCATTTGTCAGTTTCTCCCGCCTTGTTTACTGCAGGTTAGCGTACTTTGTGTTCCTGTTTATAAATCTGCTGCACCTGTCCTATGTTGATAGTGATACGAGCTGAGCTCAGGGCTTCCTGCAGGATTCAGGGAGACATAATTAGATTTGAGATATGATTAGGCTGGCCGCCTGCCGCTCTTAACTTTCTATTGATGGAAGGGAACATGGCTGTTGATCTTAGAACCACCACAGACATTCCTCTCAGTTTAAATCACCATCCCAATATGCCGCTCTGCCTCACATTCAGAAACTAACTAAAACTGTTACATACGCTGTAATTTCTAGACTCGTCCTTCTTAATTTCAAGCAAACACGTTTAAAGCTTTTTACACTTTAAATCACTGTTTTGATTTAGTTTGCTAATTTCACCCCACGCAGGAGGGAACTGCTGGCAAAACAGCTCTCCACCTCGCCGTCGAGCTGCACGACATGACATCGGTGACGCTGCTGCTTAAGGAGGGGGCCAACGTGGACGCTCCCATGTTTAACGGCTGCACGCCGCTGCACCTCGCCGTAGGCAGACAAGACGCGCGAATCGCCGACCTCCTCTGCCAGTGGGGCGCCGACAAAATGCTGCGAAACATGGAAGATGAAACGGCGCTGGATCTGGCCGACGGAAACAATGATGTAAGCAGCTGGTGTTGATTGTTTTTGGTAATGTTAGAAATAATAGGTACCAGAATTTAAAATCTAGGTTTTGTTTATGCGACATATGTCAGAGATTTGTCTAAAAACACTCACCAGGTGACAAGAACACTTTTTTGGGATATTTAATCTAGTGGTTAAAATTCCCAAAAACAAGTTGTTTTTAAATTAAACCTTTTAATTTGATGGAGGGAAATCTTTTTATTGATAGTCCTTTCAATTCTTATAAAATAAATGTAGCTTGATTGCTTTTTTTCAATTTAACTTTTCTTTCTTTAAATCGTCAAGAAACTTTTCATTTGTATTTCATGACTTTCTTAATTGGTTGGAAATTTCTACATATATTTAAATCAGCTATTTGCAGATTTTTCAAAATAATTGTTTAGGGTACTGTACATCTCTGAATCTGGTGCAGTTTTTCCATGGTAACTCCGAAGCCCTAAGATGATTTATTATTGAATGAAAAATATTCCTCTTAAGTCCCAGGATCATTGTACTTGTAATTTGTAAAATTCCCAGTTTACTTTTTAATTCTTTATTTGTTCACATATTTGTTTTCATTCAACAGTTTCATTCTCTTTGTCTTTAAATCTGAAAGCCTCAGTCACTCTAGCAAAGCAGTTTTTATAGATCATGTTAAGTTACTTCATCTCGGGTTTTTTGGATATTGCACAACTTTTCAAAGCCTTTAAATTGACAGAAGACAGAAGAAAAGAAGAGATGGTTTGCAGACAAGCTTTCAAGCAAACCTGAAAACAAAGTCAGAGTCATAAAAACTACACACAGTGTCAAGAAAAATGAAGAGTCCGCTAACCGACTCCCGCAGATATCTGATCCCAGCATCGCATGCATCTACTATTACGAGAAAAGGCTGATTAAACAGGCAGCTGAAATGTATACAGTCTAAAACATTTTAGCAACTTTATGTACTGAAGACTTAGTACTTCTGTGTTTTTACTTTTTGTCAAACTACATGTCTTTTGGAAGAAAAACATGCATTTAATCTCAGTTGAAGTTATTTTGACACTTATTTCTGTTTTTCTTCTAGATTCTGGCGCTGTTTCCATTTGATGACATCCATATCTCCGGAAGGTCGGTGGTGACGTTTTGAACACTGCCAGATGACAGAGTATAGCACACCTGGAGCCTGAATGCAGCTGGAACTTTTTGATTTAAATAATTAAAGTTTTTTAACTAAGTTGTTTATAAAATAGTGGCTTTATACGTAGTTGACTCTAATATCTAGTGAGAAATGTGCACCATATTAGTCTGCTCTTCTGATGGGAAATGGAGCGATTCCGCTTAAACTGAACACTGATTTACAAAAACAGGATCAGGATGTGTTGTTCTCAACTTCAAAATGTGCCCCGATGCAAGTGCCAAACTATCAACGTAGGTGACCCCAAAAATGCTACCTCTTCTACAAATGGAAATTGTTTTAGTTCATTTTAAAGGCTGTCTGTGTTCATGTTTCATGTTTGGTTTTTAGAGAATGCATTCGTAAGCAGATGATATTTTGGTTTCCTTTAAATTGCAAAATTTACCTTTCTGCAAACTAATTGCACCCCTGCTTATGACAGCAAACTGATAGCCAGTATAAAAAATGTAATATATTAAAAAATAAAACGCAGCTTAATGTTTTTTCTTTTTTTTTTAAGGTTTGCTGCTTTGTGATGTAGGACAAAGTATCTATTTATCTCTTCTTGTACTCTTTGTCTGCAGAAAGCCGCAGATGTTCTTTTGCATGTAATTACACTGGCCTCTCTTGCTGCAACGAGCAGTTCATTTATTTTGTAATAAAAGTTAAAACAACATTTGCATGTGTGTGTTCTTTTTCTGGGAAAAGGAAGTTTTGATTCTCATTAATGTGTTTTGGCACCGCTTTTGTTGGTGCACACCCTAACCCGAATTAGCTGCTCTACGGTGGAAAGTCCAGGTTTACTCAAGTATCCTTAGAACCAATTCAGGCATGCACGCAAGAGCCTGTTTGAAAAATAGAAATAATTTGAGTGGAGATGATTTATAGACCAAAGCTCATTTTTAATTATATAAAACATTCACTTTAGGTCAACTTTTATGATTGTATTCAGTTTGCACGGTTTACCCTCATGACAAAGTTCTTTTTTCGTTTCCTGTCACCTGCCCCTGCAAGGTGCAACTTTTGTTTTACTGTAAGTGTCTTCTTCCTTATTGCATTTACAATACAATGAACACAGGGCGGTTGGAAATTCCACCCCACTGGATCTCATTTGTAAACACGCCAGCAGCAAAACTGGTTCACATGGAGGGCTTTTTGACACAAAGACTCTCTTGCATGTGATGATCCCCAGGTAATCTGCGTTGCAAGCAGGCTCGTGTGCAGAAATTCTGGTAAATTCAGACCAGTACAAAATGATTATACTTGTGTAAACAGCTGGAACACACTGTTATGCAACTGTACCTACTTCCCTATTCAACTGTGACCTGGGAAACTAAAGCTATTTGTGTTTTGTGTATCTGTTGGTCATTCTGGTAAAGACCTGCAGGAAAGAGGCTCTAAGCATTGTGTGGTTTTCTATAGAAAGCATAGCAAAAAAAACTTTTTAAAAAAACTAGCTTTACTCAGAAGTTCAGGAATTTTGTTAGAAAATATTTTGCTTACTGCACTAAACGTTTCAGTTCATACAGCTACTGACGTGAGAGGATGTTTGACCAATTCTCAAATATTTACACTAAAAATCTCCACAAATAATTAATTTAGTGTGTAATTTGTTTCTACGAACAAGCCACACATCATTTAATGCTGCATTGCATGCCGCTGGAGCTAATAGTTATATTGTGCAGAACTTTCAAAGCTCTAAAGATATTATAGATAAAATAAAGCCATATTAAAATATGCAGAGAATTCAACTATTTAACAATTTCTTGCTAAATTATTCACAATTTTGATCTTTTTCACATTTTATTAGATTTCAGTCTTAAATTTTAATGTATTTTTTGTGATATGCCAACACAAAATAGTGCACAATTTTGAAGTATAAAAAGAAAGATGAAGGAGAGAAGGACTTACAATTTCCCATTCAAGTTGTTGATTGTGCAAAAATGTGAAAGATATAAAGGGTTGTGAATACTTTTTGGAAGGGACCTTAAACTTGAAATTACTCTTTGGTATCTTGTACATTACTGCTGATGTCACCATTTGTTAGAAAAGAACCAAGGGATCAGTTTTACTGTGCAAAATAACTTTTGACTGGCAGAAATGCCACAGTATGAGTTTTCTGCAAACTGTGATACAAAAGGTTCCCACATCTTTCACTTTGACATAAGAATGAAATTGTTTGCACAGTTTAGTAGCGCATGAGTCTGGCTCTTTGTATTTGATATTCTAGGTTAGCTCAGTGAGGCTTTCTGATTTGCAGTGGAAAAATCTGGCACTTCACTAGGTCATGGTTGAGTAATCATACCTACCCTTCTTTATCTCCTCCTACTGTTTGACCTCTCCACCTTCTGTGCACCACCCTCAATATTCTCTTTTAATTTGCTCCATGGAAAATGTTCCGCTGTGAGTTCTACTGAGGTGTATGCAGTCTTATATTAAGCTCTAACCTTAGGAGGTGTAAAACCCCTGCTGAGCATAACAGAAAAGTCAGACAGGAAGACAGTGCGTGAGTTACAAGAAGATAAATAAGATATGAAGATCTTATAGATCTCTTCACTCATGAATAGACAGAATATGTAATATAAACAAAGGTGATGTATCATGTTGAATTAGTCTGAAAGGTTGGATTTAATGACATTACAGTGTTTTCCCAATTCTGTAAATTGTGGATAAAGATATTTTTTTAAAAAAAGTCAAACCAGTGTGTTAAAGAAAACAAAGGTAAACAAAATCTAAAAATAAGATGAATGGAGCAACGCGATACTGTAAAACCTGTTAGAGGCTGCATAGACTTGAAACTGGGGCATAAGTTCATCTTCCTGTATGACAACATCAAGCACACAACCACGGCTACGATGGAACAGTTTAAATCAAAGCATATCTTGACATTTTAAAATTCTTCAGTAAAAGTGTGGCGAGACTTCAAAATTGTTGTCTATCTATCCCTTACTATCCACCCAATCTTATTGAACTCGGGCTATTTCACAGAGAATAAGGAACAGCATTTTGAATTACTAGACATGAAAAGCTTACAGTTATCCCCTCAATGACTTGCAACTACAATTTCAGCAAAACACATTTCTAAAAATGTATTAAGTGAGAGGAGTACCTACATACTCTGAACTTTTCAGATTGGTTATTGTAAGCAAACATTCAAAAATGCTGTACCCATTTGGTACTTGGTACTTATGTACCATAGGAAGTCCCAGTAATCGACACTAAAATTTCTAATTATAACAGTTAGCTCCAGGAGTACTTCATAGCTACAGTAAACGTTTTTCCTAGAAAATGGACCAAAAACCTAAAATTACAAAAGTACACATTAAAATATTAATATAAAAAAATATATATATATAATAATATATATATTTATTAACCTTCTTGTACTCCTTACATTTACAGTTTTTCTGACATTACTATTGTTGAATACATGAGTTTGGCTTGCAGTACCTTCTCCCGGCCAACAGGATGCAGTGTCGGCGGGATGGGGACGTTTTCAACCTCCGGCATCCTGCTGGTGTACATTAAAAAAAAAAGAAAAGAAGGGAGGCTTTCCTGTTGAAGTGTACACATCATCTTCAGATGATAAGTGGAAAAAACTGGCTTAAAGGCGGATATTCAGGGAGCAGAGACACAGGTCCTAACATTTTAAAACATCTCGTCTTATCCCACCGGAGTGGCTTCATGCTGCGTCACCGCGAAGACGTTTGAGAGCCGGGTGTGGGGCCACTGAGAGTGGGGGAAAAATGCCTTCTTTCTCGTGGAGGTAACCTCTTTTTTTATTTCAGACGTGCAAGACCTGCGGAGCTGTGTTTTAGGTGTGGATAAGTTGAGTTGTCTCAAGTTAAGGATGTGTTTTTCAACAACAAATATGAATAAATAAGGAGGCGTCGTAACATGTACGCTGTTTAACGATGTTGTGCATATTTGTGGTTAAATATTTTATCATAAATTACTGTATTTATGATGTTCGAGATAATAGATGTTGTTTAGGTGAATGTTGGAGCCTCCAAATATGTGGGAAAACATTTACACACGTTGAAAAGCTTGCACTTGCAAATAAAAAACGTGGACAAAACGTATTAAAGATATTATTCAGCTTTTGTGTTTTTCTCACTAACAAGTGTACACTGACAAGAAATTCACGGCTAAGCAATTAAGGTATGGCTTTCCACTGCAGGGTTTTGCAAAATGTAAACTTTTTCTAAGCAGAAACATGGAAAATCTTTTATTCGTCTATTTGGGTCGGTGACATCACAAGAGGCCCAATAATTGAGCTGCTCAATTGGCTTTAGCTAAAGTTTTGCGTAATTTAGCAATTTTAATAACTTGTGACAAAGATTATGAAGTTTTTGAGTTGCAAGGGGTCCTATTAGGTATTTGTCCATGATATATTTTTATGGGAACTATAACGTTAAGATAAAATCCAAGATTTCAATGCATCATATAGGCTCCACATTATGTAATTGTGCAAATCTTGCTGAAAATTGCAATGAGTAACCTGAATTTTGTGACATGTTGTGTGTTTTACTGCTACACAATTTGCCAACCAGTCATTGAGAGTTATATTATCACAGCTCACTGGAATATTAAGTATAAACAACAAGAGGAGTTAGTAAATCCTACTATAACATCCTATCAAATACTGATTCCAATTAATCTTTTCCTATTTCAGCTCAACATCGAACGTCAAAATCTTCCCTATTAAATTCATCAGTCAGACTATATGAGTTTTAGCACAACTTGACCTAAATAAATTGCAGGAGATCTTCAATAAGAGAATCAGGTCATTGCAGTCTGCTCGGCTTCTCTTCTCAAACAGCTTCTATGTGTTTTATTGGTGCCAAATTTTCCTGTGATCCATCTGGTGTTCCCACATTCAGCTCAGATGTTTGTCTGCAGCCATGCAGATCTCAAGTAAACGCCTAAGATGGGGTAATTTAATTTGAAAACAGGCAAATAGATGAAAACAAATACAAATGGATGTAGTCAAGAGCTTCAGTCATTTGCCTAGTGCAGTGTGTGATTTCTCCAGAGCTGTATGGAAATGTATTTTCCGAAAGTTTTATACTCATGAAATAATGATTTACATTGAAATAAAAAAAGACTTTTAGATATTGCTCTAAATAAGCGAAGCTCTTTTGATTTCACAGAAAGTCTCTTTAATTCCTCTCCCTCGGGAGCCAAGAAATTAGAGTTACGTCTCGCATCTCGTGTTTCATTGCGTGTCTCCTGTCCCTCACAGGACACATCTAACACTCCTTCCCCTCTCAGGTGAAATTCGGCTGTGTTTTCTCTGGAGTGCAGCAGCTTGTGAGCTGCATTCCTCCATGTAATGGACTTCTTGTTCAGAGGCCGGGTCGTGGTGCAGTGGGCTGTTGGTTGACCAGAGCACAGTGCACAAAGAGATCTTGTGTTCAGGTCAGGCCCCTGGGAGGCGAGGGCCCGCCTCTTTCTGAAGAGGATACTCTACACTCAGCAGCGAGAGTATCACCTTTATGTAGGACGGAGCTGTTTTTTCTTGTGACTAGCTTGACAGCTTGTGATATTCTGATTAAACAGACTATAGTGTAGTCGGCTTAGGCACATGCTAAGCGTGGTTTTACTTCATTCCACCGCACCTGTGAATTACAGTGTACACAGAAGGAGGTTTTTGACGTAGTGAGTTGCGTCAACAACGAATCCAGAGGCTGGAGTTGAGGTGAAGACGTAGCATTTCCTAAAGCTCATTACTGTTTCCTATTACCAGTGTATCTAAAATTAATTCTGCTTTTCCACCAAAAATGTGAATGCTTTTCTCATTGCCTTATTAAATGTTGAGGTTGTTATTTCTATAATTATTGGCTTTTTATAACTTGCAGTTATCAGTGAGAAAAGTTTAAATACATGCAACAAAGGGATGAATTTAATTTAAATTTCTTGGCAGAATTTTAAAATTGTTTTAAATTACTTCCTTTCCTTACATGATCCTTGTTTTTATTTGTAGACTAAATATGTTCAGCACTTTAACTTTCTATCCATCTGATATCCATTTGTGATCACTGTCGATTAGGACACCCATGTAGCTGTTGATTTGTACAATCCGGTAGTGTTTAAATAGCCCTGCAGCATAATACTGCCACCACTATGCTCAACAGTTGGTATGATGAGCTGGTAAACTGCAACTTGTTCTCCCAGGGAATGAAACAAACAGAATGCTTACATGTTCATTTTAAAATCTGATATATATTTTACAAATGGTCAGTTACACGGTTGATGTTTGGGATAATATATTCTTCTGTTAAACCACAACACTTTCCTTCACCCCTTTAGGGTTTGGCCTGCACTTGTACACCTGTTTTTCCCCTGCGCAGTAATTGCAGAAGATCCCTCGTTGCTGAACAGCTGGCACGATGTCTGGTTCTTCCGTTTCCTCGTCAACATGCTGGGATACGCCACCATCATCGTCCCGGGATATTTCCTCATTAGTTACTTCAAACGCTCCAATTACCTGGACAGAGGTTTGAGACGTTTGGTTTCTCTGAACAGACTGTTTTTCACCTAATTCCTTCCTTGAAATATGTCTTTGTTTTCTCTCCCTTAACGTTCAGGTAGTGGACTTTGTTATCCGCTCATAAAGACCTGCGTGTTTGGCGGCGAGGACAAGAGCGGCCTGTTGGACGATGTGTCTGTCTCAAGCAGGAACGAGCCTGATTCAGGCTCATCAGTCAAACAGGCTATAAAGTTAATGTTTTGCGCAGCCGGACTTCAGGTAGGGGAACCTCCCAGAACCAACAGTCACTGTAAACATGGAGCTAACAATGAAACTGCGTCATATTTCTTCTCACACAGTGTACGGGCAAGAAATGGATTCACAGACTTTCTAAGCTGCACTTTATGAAAAATAATTCTTAATCACTAAAACTAAATTGTCCAAACAATCAGAGCAATTTTCAGAATAAATATACATTCAAGTTTCATACAAGTTTTGTTAGACTAAGCATCAAATTCGCCACACTTAACCATTCTTTTCTAATTAACATTTGGGTCTAGATCTGATGAGCTAAAGTTTGCCATCTTCTTCTTAGGCTTCTTATCTGACGTGGGGAGTCCTCCAGGAGAGAGTGATGACTCGCTCCTATGGAGCCGTAGCTCCAGACCACGACGGCGAGAAGTTCAAGGATTCCCAGTTTTTAGTCTTCATGAACCGCATCCTGGCGCTGACCGTGTCTGGACTCTGTTGTGTGTTGTTCAAGCAGCCTCGCCACGGCGCGCCCATGTACAAATACTCTTTTGCTTCACTCTCCAACATCCTGAGCAGCTGGTGTCAGTACGAGGCCCTGAAGTTCATCAGCTTCCCCACGCAAGTCCTGGCCAAGGCCTCCAAGGTCATTCCCGTCATGCTCATGGGGAAGCTCATTTCTCGTAAAAGCTACGAGTACTGGGAGTACTTCACCGCCGTGCTGATCTCCGTCGGCGTCAGCATGTTCCTACTGTCCAGCACGACGAGCAAGCACCCATCCACCGTCACCACCTTCAGCGGCGTCGTCATCCTCGTCGGCTACATCGTCTTCGACAGCTTCACGTCCAACTGGCAGGACAATCTGTTCAAGTACAAGATGTCATCCGTGCAGATGATGTTTGGGGTCAACCTGTTCTCCTGCCTCTTCACCGTCGGCTCGCTGCTGGAGCAGGGTGCCTTCTTCGAGTCGCTGGCCTTCATGACGCGCCACTCAGAGTTTGCGTTCCACGCCGTGCTGCTGTCCGTGTGCTCGGCGTGCGGACAGCTCTTCATCTTCTACACCATCAACCAATTTGGCGCGGCCGTCTTCACCATCATCATGACGCTGCGCCAGGCCTTTGCCATTCTTCTCTCCTGTTTCCTCTACGGCCACTCCGTCACCATCGTCGGGGGCTTCGGCGTCGCTGTGGTTTTCATCGCGCTTTTCCTGCGGGTTTACGCGCGCAGCCGCATGAAGTTGAGCCGGCAGTCGTCACTGCCGCAGAAGGTGTAGCGCTCCTGAGGCGCACCAAACTATGAAGTACGACCACGTTTTCTGTGGTGCTATTTGTCTTTTTGTTTGTTTGCATTTTGTTTCCTAGTTCTTTTATGCTTTTACTTTGGATGGTTTGTTTTGCATTTGTTGATATTGGTACAAAAAAGGGAGTTTTGACTGTCACAGATGCCCCTAAGGGGCCAACAAAGCATAAATGGTCAGAGGCTTCGAGTGCCTATATGATTGTCTTACATTTCAAACAGCCTCTGAAGCTCTATCCCTCTTGAATTACGTGTTTGTTTTTTTACTTTTAACCACCATATGTGGCTTTTGCAGCCAATTTAAGGTAACTGTATGCCTCAGCATTAATCAACGCTATCCAAAAAACATTAAATGGGTCAACGTTTTCTTAAAGATGCTTTATTTATCTCCGGGTTACAGAAATACCATATAAACAGTTTCATGCTGAGAATAAACGTCTGTGTCTTTATGTAAAATTTTATATTTTAAAACTGGATCCACAGTTTTGTAAACACATTAGATGCAGTTCTGTTAACTTGTCCAATATTTCAGCAGCTTCCATTATCATATTTGGGGGAAATAACAAATGGACTGTAAAAAGTACATAATTTTAATTAGACATCATAGCACTGATTGCATTTTTATTTTTAGTTTGGTTTTAAGTTTAAAACATCTGGTCAAAAAAACAAAACAAAAAAAACATGTAAATATGTCTTATTTTCTTTCCAATGAGCTTGTCTGTTTTTTTTCTTTTCTAAATGACTGATTGGTTTGTTTTTATGTGAATATTTGGATGAACACTGTCACAAAGACGTGAGGTTACTGTAGTTTTCAGGTCAGAATGCACACAAGGGAAATGCAATGTTACTTGTACTTGTTTTTTATCATTCTACTACTTTTCTTTGGTAAATGGATTAATAATAAAACCTGTTAAATTAACGTGACATGATCTGGTGAAGGGTTGTTTTTTTTAAAGGGAACACAGACTTGAGAACCACACCGCTGACAAACACAGCGCCTCACAAAAGTATTCAGATCCCTTTTGTCACTTTACAACCAAACATTTGAATGTGTTTCATAAGAATTTTTATGTTACAGATTGTAACTGTTAAGTATTTTACAAATCAGAAAACATTTGGGGTACATTTTTACTGTCCTCCCCGTACTAATGAAACCAACAGTTACTGTCAGAAGTCTGTGATGGTGTAGTTGGGCCATTGTTGATAGGAGGAAAAAGAAGTACATATTCTAGAAAAAAAAACTCCGAAATTTTGAGATTACTATCAGAAATTCTCTAGGAAAAAAACTAGAAATTTTCTGAACTTAAAAAGTTGAAAATTTGATAGATAACCCATGGAAATTTTGAGATTTTCCAAGTTTTCTCCTCTTCCAGTCTTTGTTTTTTAGATCAAGAGGATCACAAATTTACAATATATTTTTCTTAAATACATTTTAATTTAAAATTTTTTTTTTTTTTGGCCGGCAAGCACTTTTGACTTTTATTCCCCAAAGACAAATTTGACGTAGAGGGCACAACAGGCACAACAAATATAAAGTAAGGTTTTCTAGTCAGATGAGACTAAATTTCAGCTTTTTGAAACCAGATTTACAGTAAAACGTGGTGGTGGCAGGGTCATACTTTTCTTCAAGCGCAGCAGGAAAAGCCTGGAAGAAGACCTGGTTGAGACTGTTAAAAGACTTGAGATCTTATTGAGCACGTGTAAATTAACATTTTGAGATGATTTCCCCTTCATACAGATGACTTGTGTGGCAAGAAAAGGGCGATGTTTGGCACTGTATCTGTCTCTGTATGTGCTGTCATGATGTGGTGGGAGTTTAGTTTGCAGGGGTTGGATGGTCACACCAAATCAATGCAAAGCCCCTCAGATTGGTTAGTTTGAACTTCATGATTTGTTGGTGACGTTCTCTCCCAACAAGCATCACTGTAGTCTCAACCAGATGAAGAACCGCTAGCTTAAACCCATAATCAAAGGTACAATTATTCTATTGGTGACCCAACACTTTCATTAAACACTTCACTTCATTTGTATTTTGACTTCAGGACACTTTAAATTAGTAATTTAATTCCTTTTCCACATGGCAATATTTTTTGTACTCATTCCACTCTTTCTTATTCGAAGCGACACCAACCAGAATTGTTTTCAAAATACGTCTGAAGTGCTCTTTGCATGTTGCACGGATGCATTAACCAATCCATTCTTATGATTCACCGAAAATCAAACTGAAGACCGGGTTTGACTGTGAAGTGTGAGAAAGCGTTTCCCCCTTGTTCATTAATCTGAAGATGCTAGCGGGGAAATCCCCCAGCTCCTCTTGTTTCAGAAGGTTTAATGTAACGCTGCATCATCGTCACAGCATTTCCAGTGCTCTTTTCAATAATTCAAATGAGTTACCAAAAGACAAGAAAGGTCAGATGGAAGAGAAACCACAGACACATTGCCCTCTGATTTCAGCCCCTGGTGGACCAGTCACTTTGAACTCTCGCTTTGACTGCAGGGACAACCAAACCAAGAACTCTGACTCTTTATTGGCCACCATGAATTATACAGCTGTCTTAAATTAATCCGGAGATTCCCGAAATAATCTTTTCATCTTCAACAGTGCCTTCTCTGGAGGAGAGGTTAGAGGTCACACATCATCATCTTTATCACTTTTCCCTTTCAGTTGCCTCAAGGCTTGCATCTGAAGATAGTTACATTCATTTCCATTTCTGAAAGTTGAAAATGATGTAAAATAAAAATAAAAATGTCACTGGAGAGTGATATTATGTAGAGTGGTCGTCCAAGAAAGAAGTTTTATTATTAATGTCTCCAGCTTGAATGTGTGCATGAGGTAAATATATAGAGATGTGTTCAGTGAGGAGAAGAGACTGTAAAGAGAGAGAGGTTGTTAGAAAGCAGTAGCTTGGAGACCAGATGGAATGGCACCCTACCTAGGGATTTAAAAGCCCTCCCTGCTGAGCCCAGTTATCCTTTAATTTACTACGGAGCCAAATGACTGGAAAAATAATAAAATTCAAGCACAATGCAGCTGATCGTCATACTTTTCTGTCTGGTCTGAGCAGCTTTGCTCATTTGATTTAACTATCTAGTACCTTTCGCCTTGCTGTGGTTGTGTAAAAAATAAGCAGCAGTGACTTATTTGGGTGAAAATTGGATATTTTAAGGGCCCTATGGAATAACTTGTCTCCCCCAAGTTAGTTTTTATGATGTAAACAAATGAAAAACATGATATTTTAGCCAGGAAAGAACAGAGTAAAAGGAGAATGAACTATTTATATGGGGAGCTTCTTTTCTAGATTATCTGTATTTCTTTTGACTTAGCTGCTCTACAGTAATGTAGCTGTCAAAACGTTATTCTGAGGACCCTGTCAGAATATTCTGACTGGCTGTCCAGTCAAACCAGCCAATCTGTAAATCTCTTTTCTTCCACTCTACCTTTTTTCTCCTAAAATATCCTAATCCTGTTTAGAACAAAGTAAATGTAGTGATGCACAAACTGTTGTTCATTTGGCTCAGACACTGGAAAACAATCCCAAGCACTGAAGCAGCTAATAAAGGTAGAAGTGGAACATTTACAAGTAGGAGATATAACTCCTTCCACTTTAGCCTGGTGGACAGGAGAAAAATGAAATGTAAGAAACCCTTTTCATTCCACCAAGTGTAATACAAACAAGACTTCCACCAAGCGTTTGTGCTAATTTCCCACAAGTCTTTGCACCACCGTGAAGACATTTTGTTTAATTTCGCCACATTAGAGGGTTTCAAAGAGGAGCGACCTATTTAAGATCATGCCAGTGCATCTCAATTGTATTTAAAATCCAGACTTTGACTAAGCTGTGGGAATCATCGTAATGTTTTTGGTAATTATGAGACAAGCTTTTGTTTTCTTATTGGTCAGCTGTGGTTTTCATCTTGCAACTGCGCTTAATTTCTGTCCAGTTTTTTTGTTGTATTGCTGGATTATAATCAAGACAAATGAGTCATGCAGTGCTTTAGATGTTATCCGTGGTTCTTTTGTTATGCTTGGTTCTGTTTTCTCCATTTGTAGATAATGGCTCTCACTGTGGTTCACTGAAGTTCCTCAGCCTTAGAAATCAGTTTCCAACCCTTTCCAGACCGATAGATGCCAGCGACTTTGTTTCTCTGCTCAGAAATTGGGCCAGGGTGTGGGTTGTGAAATGAATCCAGCCCAAAATTGTGGTTAATTACAAGTTAGTTCATGATTTAACAAGACTGGTTAATAGTTTTCACATATGGAGAAGTTGGTTTGGATACATTTTCTTCCTCTTAGATGACAAAATCATAGCTTCACAACTTTTTTTTAATGTACTCAGAACATTCTTGCTTGTCTTCTGATTTTAAAATGTGTTTAATTCTCTAAAACATGTCAGTTACACAAACAAAAGTCAAAACAGATCAAATCAGTAATTTTTCACTGCTGTATATGGTAGTGAACGTTTTGCTTCAGACGGGTGTGGCTTTAAAGGCTATTTCTGTGCATTTTAAAATATTTTAACTGCTTTAAGAGCAATAAAAAGACTGTTGTGGTTTGACTGTATTTCACTATTTTAAGAAATCTGTCCTCCAAGGCTTTTGTAAGACCACAGTCACAAAGAGCAACCTAAATTAATCAGGAATTTATTTTAGTCATCTGCTACATGAAAAGAAACCCAATTTGAGTGCTAAACAAAAAAAATTACATTCGCATAGAGTTTGAGTTATGTGCGTCTAGGGATTTTTAAACCAGTTGGACCAGTTTCCAGTTTTGTCGATATACTTGCTCACTGAATGTGTGGAAAGAAATCAAGTTGGTCTTGTTTCTTAATGGCTGAGCTATCAAGGTACAGTTTTAAAAATGATCAACAAACAAGATAGGAACTGTGCACAATGGCCAAATATGTACAGAATGTCACACTCACAGTATCTTAAACAAAATACTGTGCCACAATAGATTTGTACATTTTACATGTTTCTATGATATACTGTGTTTTTATTTTATAATGCTTCAAGACGACAACTAAGATAAATTACTGTGAATTGTACATATTTACAATTATGACTTAGCTTCTTAAATTAAACATGGTTTGCTCCAAGAGTGTCTGCACATCCTTAAAAAGCCTTAAATTAATGTATCTAAACTTCAGGTCTTAAACTGTTTTTAATTAATTTATAAAATAAGTTAGCTTTTGTTACGTTAATTGTACGTCTTTTTTTTTTTTCTGGCACATCTATTTAATCTTGTATATTTTATGTAGTCTTCTTTTTTCTCGCTGGACTTTATTATTACATGAAAGTTTGAGTCACAAGCTGACATCTGCACTCTGCGAATCGAGATGGCTGCAGCTACTGCTAGCTAACTGCTAACATACCCTTGCTAGCTAGCTAGCTAGCTTTTTACTTCCATAATTGGTAAGAGCTTTAAGTTTTTTTCACCAACTAACTGGACAATGTTCATCTTTGCCATTGTCTCTCTTAGCTACAGTTATCAGGACTCTCTGCTACTGAACTTCTATCATTCATGAAAATGTTTATAAGATGCAAATCTCACTTTTTCACATCAGGATTATTTCCATCATTTGTAAACAACTGCAAAACTTAAATGAACAATTGAGAAAATAACATGGAATTAAATAAACAAATGACTCAAATGATTAGTTTTTACGTTTTGTCAGATTTCTTTATTTTTCTGTTGAATTGTACATGTATGCCACACTATATGTGGGAAACATTTTCAGACACTTTTTTCTGGTTTTATATTTTCTACTTTGCAAATACCTGGCATTTCAACAAGGGAGTGTAGAGTTTTCATATCCACTGTAGTTTTGTTGTTGTCAGGTAAAGTCTTTGAACAAGCCATTTTTGAATATTTCACACCAGTGCTAGCAGGCGTGTTACCCCAACCATAATGGTGCTACTTTCCATTTTTGATATTGCACACTGATTTTCTCACTTCCACATGTGTAACTTTTCTCCCCACACGGAAAGTGGAAGTGTTATTGGTCGTGAATGCTGAAAGATTCCTACACACTGGTTCTTTTAGCAGCAGTTGAACCACAGCATTTCCAACACCGTCACGCAACGCTGTAGAGTAAAAGTGGAGAATAAACACTGAGTGACAGACCACATGTTATTGTTCACCCGCTTTCAGCTCATGGTAAAGGTTACTGTGGGTGTTTGCATTTTATACCTCATGATGCAGGGCTCAAATTCTCTTCTGCAGGCCATTTTTTATCATCTCATCTAGCTCATGTCTTCTTGATGTGGGCGTCAATCTTGTTCCTGTCGAGTGTTTACGAGGTTCAGTCAAACCCACTACCTCCTGACGTAGCAGAAATGTTTCAGATCATGAGTAGTAGTTCTGTGTTTACGCTCACATTGAGCCTTTTAAATGTCATTGAAACCTGATAGCACGCTGGCATGCCGGATATGATGTCAAATTTCACCTTATCTTCTTGAGACTGTATTTGTAACTCTGTTCATGACTGTAACTCTCTGCGGTTGAGTTATCGTTGATTGTGAAATAGAGGTAACTAGTAATCGATGGCACCATGACACACGCCAAAGGCACACAGAGACGCTAAGCAAAATATGTCAGAAATTAATCATAGAGACTGAAAGACTCGCCAACGAGAGGCATTTAGTTTGATGGTTGCCACATTTAAAGGTGACTTAGCTGCATTACCAGACACGTAGAACTGCAAAGGTCACAAGATGCATTTATACCTCAAAGCCCACTGACACACCAGGACCCCCCCCCACTCTGAAATATTTAAATTTGCATTTGTGGTTGAGAACAGATTTACACAAGAGACTCGAATATTTCCACAGGAAGTCTTCCGTTTTGAAAGGGGGAGTGATGGAGGGAAAATCAGGTCTGAGCATTTCACCTTTGAACTGAATGAAAATGGAAGTACATGTTGACTCGTGATGACTTTCACTGAGATTGTTTCCAGTAGCACTCGACTTCAGCAGAGAGATTTGATAAAATGTCCCTTTCATGTTGCGTGATTCATCGTTTTCAATCTTGACCCACTGCCAAGAACAGAAAGACTTCTTCATATTTGTCACCAAACAAAAACTGATAATGTGAGATGCAATGAAAAAAAAACAGATCCACTGATCTGTTTTTTTTTTCTTTTCCGGAAATGTTGAGACCACAAATACGGATAGATACCAACAAAACCCTCACTGTGTGTCATCGGCTTGTATTGATTTTAAACCTGTTAAAGTTCAAAGCACAGGTTTAAATGAGTGTTGCTTATATGTCATCCAGTAAGCCGCCCGTTTTTTTTTTAAAAGTAGGTTACTTTAAAGCTCATTTCCTGTAAAAGAAAACATTCAGGTAATGATACATACATGTTTCCCCTGAGATCTTAGATTTAGCAGCCTTCAAAGAACTTTCTGTAAAGTTGTTTGTTACATGCAATGTTGGGAAAGCTTCACAGAAAGTACTGTAAAGGTTCCCAAATGCCTAATTTGTAAAACCCTAGGACTTCCAGCTGACCTGGAAGCTTTTGGGAATTTCTTTAAATAGATATTTGTAAGTAGAACCGATTCAGATAAATTGTGGGGACATTCCTCAATAGTTACCTGAAGGACATTGTGAAAAATCTTTAGAGAATGTACAATTGAGAGGCATTTTATTAAACTGGGTCTCTCCCCAGGGTGGACCCTTGCAGGAGCTTTTTACTTTTACCGAAATAAAAGAAAAAGTAAAATCAGATTTAATATTTCATAATGTCATCAGACAAACTAAAAAATATAAAATGATGCTCAAATTCTGGTTATTCTGAAAACTAAAGTGAAAGCATTTTTTGTCCAAGTATGTTTGTTCTTCATTCAGTGAAGTTACTCACAGTGGGGAGAGTATCCAGAAATTATACTCAAATAGGCTTAATGATACTTCATAATAACTTTACTAAAGTAATAGTAAAAAGGAAGGTGCAGTAAAACTACTCCTAAAAGTACTTGCTCAGGTAAATATAGCTAGTTACTAACCACCTCTGGTATTAATACTATACCCATGAACATTTTAAATGGGAATTTAATTGATAGAAAAGCAATGCATAACTGTAAAATGGAGGAAAATCATGGATTATTATGAACTTTTTAAAATAAATATTTGTTTTCGGTAACTTCTAAAGTGTTGCCTGCATGTGTATTCAGTTGCTGTGAATCAATACTTTGTAACATTTTGCTGCCCATCTTTTCAGAGCTTTGCACATCTAGACACTGAAATATTTTTTCAATTATTCACAAACCAGCTCAGACTGAAACAGGTTGAGGAAATTTATAAGTATTGCTGCTAATTCTCAGTAGGATTGAGATCTGGACTTTGACTGGGCCATTCTGATTTATTTCATCTAAACTCTATAAAGTGCAAACTTTGAATATTATTTTATATTTTAACTCTGTTTTTAACTTTTTCTTAACTTTATCCATGAGATATCTTCTTTGTTTCTCAGTCTTCGTGACGCTGCTTGTTCTCTAACGAACCTCTGAATGCTTCACAGAGGAGATCTAATTTTCCTGAGGTCAAATTAAACTCAAGAGGATTAGAGTTTTCTTTTTGCTTCAGTGCAGCTGTACATTAACTTTTTTATAGGCTCCAATATATTTTCCCCAATAGTCTTTTAAAACAATAGCTGTGAAATTTAATGCCAGTCACATGCAGCTAAAATCTTAGCTTGAGGAAGTGTAAAAATAGTCCTTCTTTCCTTAAATGACACAGCTGAAGTTCCCCGCAGCTACTCTGACTGTGGCACATGTGAGCTGCAGTGTTGAGGAGGGAGAGACACCCACATGTCAGTTTTACTGACAGTAGCAGAAAAGCTGCCGATGCCACCCCCTCACACTTTTTAAGCACATGACTTCCAGGAAACCTGTAGGTGATACATTTCCCCCTCAAAAACGCAGCATATGTCTCATACTTTCAAGATATCTGTGCTTAGTGTACCTTTTTATGCTTTGCTTTTTCAGATTTCTCTAAAATCATAACTGATTTTTTTCCCCATTATAAGGTGAAGAGAAATGTTGCCATGTTATACAAGTGCAAAGGTGTGAAAATAAGCTAACCAGTGCATTTACAAATTTACCAGTATTTGCTACCAGAAAGCATTCATGTCCTTTAACTTCTTTTCAAACAGTTACAAAGCAGATCATGTGTTTTCTTCTACAAAAAAAAGAGAAAAATGCAGTTTGGGGTTGTCCTGCTGCATAACAACTGTGATTGAGAACAAACTGGTCTTTTTATCTTAGATTTTATGTGCAAGTATAAATCATGGTTCCAATTACATGTCATCCAGGTCCCAATGGTTTTAAGAAACCATGTGGGTATGCTGTTCTCAATCACCTTTCCCCAATTCAGTTAAAAGGACCACTGACGAGAACTGAGGAAAGGCAGGCTTGAGGTGCAGATGGAGCACTTTTCAGCAAGTTGATTTGTCAAACATTTGTGGGGGTTGAGGTAGAAACACTTCAGGACAAAAAAACAAACCAAAAACAAAACACAAGTCACTTCAATTTCTGTATTAAATCTTCACTCAATAGCTGAGCAGTTTGTTCTGAGATGTGCGAGTTGTTATGGAAACAGCTTTTGTAAACAGCTGAAGGGGTGGGACCACCTAAGAGATGTACATCCTAGAGCTGCATCTCCCCCTAGTGGAGAGATGTGGGGTTAACAGTCAATGTAACTGAATATGAATTTATAGTTTCAAAATAATTGTATGCAGACATGCACCTTGCTAATGAAGGAAGAGATGCAAAGTAAGGTATTACATCTTTATTTTTTTTGCAAAAAACAAGACTTGGAATACAGTTGAACCTGCAGTCAGGCAAAGGAATCATACAGTCTTCTCTCCATGCAGCATTGCACATAACATTACCCCTCCCCAAGAGACTCTGGACTTTGATCATGGAATGAAACAGTCCCATATTAGAACATTTACCATTAACATTTAAGTTGGAACATTACTTAAAAAAAACAAAGGTCACCTTAAACTTTCACAGCAAAAATGAAAACTGCTTCTCTTTAAAGGTCTTGCAGTGTATGGCTCCAGCAACACCGGACCTACACTACAGGAATGTTTAATAATTTGCAGGTACTGCACTTTAGAAGGATGAACAACGGCAAAAGTGGGGCTAAAGTGTTTGGAATCTGAGTGAAGGGTCGGCTTAATCAACTTCTTCCATGCGTGAAGCATCGTCGTCTCCTTCTAGAGGAGGCATCTCTTCTGGGACAGATGTGGAAGTGGCCTCCTCTGTGGGAATATCCTCATCGTCGATACCTAGAAGACGAGCAGTTGTTGAATCATCTTTGAAATACGAGATATAAATAAAGCTAGATAAATTAATTTAAGTGTGCCCTTACCCAGGCCAAGTTTGATCATTCTGTAGATTCTGTTTGAGTGGGTCTGTGGATCATCCAGAGAGAATCCAGAGGACAGCAGGGCTGTTTCAAACAGCAGAACCACGAGGTCTTTGACAGCTTTGTCGTTCTTGTCAGCCTCGGCCTTCTGCCTCAGGGTCTCCATGATTGGGTGGTCTGGGTTGATCTCCAAGTGCTTCTTGGCCATCATGTAGCCCATGGTGGAGTTGTCCCTGAGCGCCTGGGCCTTCATGATCCGCTCCATGTTTGCCGTCCAGCCGTAGGTGCTTGTGACGATGCAGCAGGGTGACGACACCAACCTGTTGGACACGGTGACCTAAAGAAGGCAGGATGGAGTGTTAAAGGATGAAGTTAAACAATCCCAACACACTCAGTCTAATCAAGCCTTCAAGTCGCCAACCTTCTCCACTTTCTTGTCCAGGATCTCCTTCATGAGCTTGCACAAGTTCTCGTATTTGGCCTTGTCCTCCTCCATCTTTTTCTTCTCTTCCTCATCCTCTGGCAGTTCCAGACCCTCTTTGGTAACGGAGACCAGGGTCTTTCCGTCAAACTCCTTCAGCTGCTGCACGCAGTACTCGTCGATGGGCTCGGTCATGTACAGCACCTCGAAGCCACGCTTGCGGACACGCTCAACGAAAGCAGAGTTTGCCACCTGATCTTTGCTCTCGCCTGAAGACAGAATGAAGATATAATCAGCTGAGACATTTTAAAAATAAAGTCTAAACATCAAAGACTTTGTTCATGACTGAAGTTTACCTGTGATGTAGTAGATTGACTTTTGGTTCTCCTTCATGCGGGTGAGGTACTCTGTCAAGGAGGTCATCTCATCTCCAGACTGGGAGCTGTGGTAGCGCAGCAGCTCTGAAAGCTTCTTGCGATTCTGTGAGTCTTCGTGGATTCCCAGCTAAACAAACATGTGAAAGAAAAAAATTAATTACCTCCCTCAACTATCTAAACATGAAATACCAAGTATTGTTTGCAGAGTCTAGAAGTCATTTTTGATGCAGCGTTTGGTACCTTGATGTTCTTGGAGAAGCCCTCGTAGAACTTCTTGTAGTTGTCTTTGTCCTCTGCCAGTTCAGCAAACAGCTCCAGACATTTCTTCACAATGTTCTTGCGGATGACCTTCAGGATTTTGCTCTGCTGCAGCATTTCTCTGGAGATGTTTAGGGGCAGGTCCTCAGAGTCCACCACACCACGGACAAAGTCTGATGGGACAAAAGTAATAGCTCTATCATTTTGTCCTTTAATGTCGTCACTGCTTTGGTTTACAGCCAGGACTATTAAAAGGAGACCTAGAACTTACTCAGGTACTCTGGGATGAGCTCCTCGCAATTGTCCATGATGAAGACTCTCCTCACATACAGCTTGATGTTATTCTTCTTTTTCTTGTTCTCAAAGAGGTCAAAAGGTGCACGGCGGGGAATGAAGAGCAGGGCCCGGAACTCCAGCTGGCCTTCCACTGAGAAGTGCTGAAAAAGAGTCAAAGTTCATTTTCATTCCAGTTTAGTCTGATTCAGAGTCTGCCATCTTCAAGAGGTTCTACATACCTTGACGGCCAGGTGATCCTCCCAGTCGTTGGTCAGACTCTTGTAGAACTCGCCGTATTCCTCATTTGTGATGTCATCAGGGTTTCTGGTCCAGATGGGCTTGGTCTTGTTCAGCTCCTCCTGATCTATGTACTTCTCCTTGATCTTCTTTTTCTTCTTCTTGTCCTTGTCTTTAGAATCCTCTTCATCATCTGACCCTACATCCTCGATCTTGGGTTTGTCCTCGCCTTCTTCCTTCTCCTCCTTTTCAGCTTTTTCCTCCTCTGCCTCGTCGTCGCTGATCTCCTTGTCACGTTCTTTCTCCACCTGCAAAACGCAAAGTCAGTTTAAAATGCTTGCCAATTAACAGTTTCCACCAATCAGAGGGGAGCATTTTCAGCACTTACAAACAGAGTGATGGGGTAGCCGATGAACTGAGAGTGCTTCTTGACGATCTCCTTGACCCTCTTTTCTTCAATGTACTCTGTCTGGTCCTCCTTTAGGTACAGGATGATCTTAGTTCCACGGCCAATGGGCTCACCTGGAAGCACAGATTTATTGAGAGGGAGACAAAAAGCATCTGCAGATTTTAAAACTACAAAACCTTATTCAGGACACACACCACTGTCAACCTTGACTGTGAAAGAACCGCCAGCAGACGACTCCCAGGCATACTGCTCATCATCATTGTGCTTTGTAATGACGACCACTTTCTCAGCAACAAGATAGGCAGAGTAGAAACCCACACCAAACTGCCCGATCATGGAGATGTCAGCACCAGCCTAGGAAAATAAATTCAGAATTAGTTGAATCAATTACACCCATCAGGTTTTTAATAAAATTTAATAGCTAAACTTTGTTTGAGTACCTGCAGGGCCTCCATGAAGGCCTTTGTTCCTGACTTTGCGATCGTTCCCAGGTTGTTAATGAGGTCGGCCTTGGTCATACCAATTCCAGTGTCGATCAGGGTCAGGGTTCGGTCTGCTTTGTTTGGGATGATTTCGATTTTCAGATCCTTGCCGCTGTCCAGCTTTGTCGGGTCGGTCAAGCTTTCATAGCGGATTTTGTCCAGAGCCTGAGGATGCAGAAAGTCAGATTTGTCATGTAAAGCGTGTATACTGCGTATTCACCGACCTAAAAAGCTGATACTCTCATTCAAGGTTGTACAGTGAGAACAGAAGACCTTGCTCACTTACATCAGACGAGTTAGAGATCAACTCCCTGAGGAAGATCTCTTTGTTGGAATAGAAGGTGTTGATGATCAGGGACATCAGCTGAGCAATCTCTGCCTGGAAGGCAAAGGTCTCAACCTCCTCCTCTTGGTGCATTTCTTCAGGCATCTGCACAGAAGATTCTGATGTGAGTAATTCAAATAATTGCAAATAGACTGATTTAGTGAAGGTTACTAGTGATGTTCCACAAGTATCTGAGTTGGGTGATAAAAATCATGATTGATGATTTTTATCAATTCCAATTCCAAGTCATAAGTGACTTGGAAAAAAGAAAGCAGTCAAGTTTACTTCATTAGTGACTACAACATACTGGTATCTAGAACAGGACCTGAGTACAGTGAGGATGGAGCAAACTGTCATTAGCAAGTTATGATAAACAAACAAACATCAACAAACTTTAAGCCCTTTGCTGCTCTTCAATACCGCCACACAGTTTTGCTGAGGCAACGAGTAATTCTACTAAACTCAATTTTTTGTAGTATAAAAACAAGATTGACTACTTTTAGGTGGTTCAGAAGACAACATTCCTAAGAAAGTCATTAAATTTCCACCTTTAAAATTCTATGATGTAGTACAGCTTAATTATGCACCCATTATGTGCTTATAGTCTACAATTGTTTCAAAATCAGATCAAAAATGAACTCGGAAGAAATAAACAAAACAAAAAAAACCCAATGTATTCCACAAGACCAAATTTATATAAAAAAAGTGTATATTTTAAAGGGGTAAACATTTGGAATACCTAGTGGTTTAAGAACGTTTAACAGTAAGGATGGATAACATCCATCAAACATGATTCCTCTCAAGTCATACCATATTGAATTTATTTAATTTAAAACTTCAAAGCTGAAACTAAATTTATAAAAACACATGGTCCATCATCTTCAATAATATGGCACTTCAGATTTCTGAAGGAACAGACAAGTAAAGTCAATCGCGGATTATAATGTGTTTTTTATAACTGTCCCCACTTTATTAAGTTGGGACCGTTTCCAGCATCTTACTACACATTAGCGGAAGTGTCCATTAACAAACATGGCGTCTGTGCCTAGACAATGAAACCGAAAACACGTGCTTAGGAGCGGCAAAACGGCAAAGTTATTCCACTTTACTGTAAAAACGGAGTCGGGACTCCCTGAAACAAGCCAACGCAACTCCATAAACATAATGACTAAAACCAGGACCCATCAACTCGGACAGCAAAAGCTCCCAAATCCCAGCGGTTGGCGTAACAATCGACAGTTGGACAAACGGCCGTTTCAAAAACCGTTGGCACACTCGACGTTTGATTAGTTTCCAGCAAAAAATCTACGTCGAGTCTTCAATCACTTCATTTGTCCACCAAGTATTAGAATAATTTAAAATGTAAGAAAATTGCAGCGTAGTTTAAGCTTGAATCACGGTCGGTGTTCAAAACGCATTCTTCGATTACGTAACTGAAATTTATGCGTGCTTCGTAAAAACTGAAATTTCCTTAATACATTTAACGTAGAATCTCCCCCCTCCCATTTTTGTGACCACGTCCAGACATTGTGACCGTTAATAGTTTAACTGCAAGCCCGCTGAAGTCCATTGACTCAGAGACGTAACCTCCACCCCACCTGCCTGACATCACGGTGCAGCAGTGCCGCATTCACGTTGCCCAGCATCACGGCTCAACAGACTGTATGTTTACAGGACAAACACGAGTTTAAGCGAATTAAACATCGATCAATTTACTCCATGGGTATACAGTTAGCTCGTACGAAGGCCTATAGCGGCTTCCAACGAAAAACTGCGTTTAACGGTTGACATGACTCATGAACTCTTAAATCAGCGATGTAATACTACATAACTAGATAGCTAGTTTAAAAAATATTTACATATATATTGTCTGCGTTAAAAGTCGGAAAAACTGGTGTGCGTACCTTGTTAATTTAGTTGACTTTTCTTGAATAAAATGCAACAAAAGCGTAGTCCCCTGCGCTCACTGATGGGAGAAAAAGGAAAGGAACTTTATGTTACAGCACAGGGAGTCTTTATACACGTGGGTTCTAGTGTATCCATCCGCGGCACCTCGTTTACTGCAGCCGGACTTTCAAGTAAAGGCAAATGTAAATACAGCTGGACATGGAATTAAACGAAGTTTATACTTAAAGTGAGATAAATTGGGATTTTAAAATGATGAAATTTACATTCTAAATATTTTATTAACTATATAATGTACAATGAGTTAAGTAAATTCAGTTAGCTGTAATGAAATTATACTGCTGAAGTACGAACAACAAAAACACACTCATTAACAAACAAACCTCCAAACATTCTAATAAACAAAGTGTGCTTTAATAATTCAGTAAATTAAACCTTCTGATCTCGGTGTGCAATTGTCTCCATCATGTGGCAGTTTGAGGAACAGCTAAACATTTATTAAAAGAGACGACATTTCTGGACATTAAAGATTATGTCTTGAAATAGAGGTGCAAGGCAATCTGCATATGACAAAAGAGGTCACAAAGTCGACATTCAGAGAACGCCATTGCTTACCGTGTAATTTGACAAAGAACACAGATCTTTTTAATGTGATGGATGGATATTTCGAAACATGGAGGGTGTGCTTCGTTTGTTCTAGCGCTTTCCATCAAAAACCCGCCCGTGCGTGACGTCACGAAGTTGCAAAGGGGAAACGAAAATGAGTAATAGAAAGCCGTTATTATTATTATTAAAATATACATATATTATTATTATTATTATTAGTAGTAGTAGTAGTAGTATTTGTGCTGTATATGTGGTCTTCTTCGCTTAATGATTTATATTATTTCTTATTTTTAAATGATATGTAGGCTACTACTTTTTGTCTGGAAAGAAAGTGAATATGTTATTACTGACATCTGGAATAAAAGATTATAGGACTTTCCTGTTTGTTAATAAGGGGAGAGAAACTAGTATATTCAAAACTTCTAACTCTGAACGTTTGTATGTAAAAATAAAACAAGGCAGATCAATGAAAACCAGATCGTTTACTAATTAATTTAGATTTCTAAAGCTGAAGTTTGAAGATAAAAATACTTTTTATTCGCTAAGTCAAGGTCAACGCTTGAGCAGAAAGAATGGAAATAGAAAATGTGACATTTTCCCACCTTGATCTTAGTTGAATAATATATTATCACAAGCGACAGTTCACACACATTCTGTTTGATATCTCAAGATATAACATGTGCTACAAAGTTTTTTTTATTTGCAACGTAAACGACTGCTTTGTTACCAAGTTAGTTGCCTCTGATAAATTACTTAACCAGCCCTTACTTTAACAGCATTGTGTTATTATATGAAATTACATGGAATGTATTGAATCTGATTATAATTGTTTGAATTGTATTGGAATTAGCTTTACCGACTTTAAATTAACCTGGGATTCTATTATTTTACACGGTGGCCCGTAAATTTGGGATTTTTTATTTATTTTTACGCGTTGCGCGCTGAGGGCCAAGAAGGGTTGGGACCGCTGCTTGTAAGTGTCATCCGCAATTTGGTAAGCTCTCTTTGTAAAATTGTTTGTTAAAAAAAAAAAAAAAAAATTACGTGTGTGGGTGACCTTTTGATGACTTTACCAAACTGGAATCATAATGTTGTCCACCATGGTGGGACGTGGGTTACCCTCCGCCTGAACAGCCACGTCCTGATACACAAAACAAACGCCCTTACCCCGGTGCGTAGAGCGCTTGCGCGAAAGTGTTATTTGAAGGCCGCGGCTAGTTGCAGTGCTAATCTAACGTCCTAAACGTTAGCGGAATTATCACCATAATTAAACTCTGTATAGTGGATTTTATCTTACTGTGCGCCACTTGGGTTTGTGGTATGTATACATTTACATTTGAGTTTTTTAAAACGTATTTTTAGCCGATTAAAAGCCAGTTTTGTATATTAGGTAAGAGCGACTGGGGCTAATGTCAGGTTAGCATTATTTGGTTGTGCCGGGTGTAGGAACGTGCTCAGTGCTAGCTTTAGCCAACTTAGGTGCTTGTTTTTAGTTATCACGCTCAAATTTACTTAGCAGTTTATGAAGCTTTGGACTTCACGACATTAAATTAGTTGATGCCCTCCAGATAAACTTACCTATTTTTAAGTAACGTTCCAATTGAGTCGAGTAAAAATCATTGCCGATTTCTGGTTAAACATTGAGATAATATAGCAGGAAGTGTTTCTTTTTTGTTTCTTTTTGTGTGCCCTAAACGTTAAAACTAATTTACACACAATTATTGTACAATATTGATATATTAATATACAAAGTCTAAATAATCACAATTGATAACATGATTAAAGGTGTTTGTTTGTGCTTATTAGGTCATAACCACATTCAGAATGTCCTTCCCCCCTCATTTAAACCGGCCGTTGTTGCCCCCTCCTGGGATACCTCATCAGTATGCTGGCTTCCCCTCAGGTAATCAGCTACCTTTATGTATGTAACATTGTTTTTTGTGTAATTCTTTTAAAATTAGTTATATACAACAGACTGGTGCTACTGGAAAACGCAAAAAATAATAGTCGACCTCCTCTCCTCTTGTATGGTACAAATAACAAACAAAAAAATGATTATGCCAATTATTTGCATTTTTGCTTAGTTGAATCACAATGGTCACCCCTGATGAAATATTGCTCCTTCACCAACTTATAACTCAATCATGTCTCTTTCTACTTCCAGTTTATAGCAATGTACTTAAACTTGAGTGTCTAAATTCATTTTTCTGTAGGAACACTGGAGTTAAATTGACTTGAAACAGTTCTTCCTTGTTTTCACCAATTTCATGTATTATTAATTTCACATATCAGTTTCATTTCTTTACAGTAGACTAGAGCAAATTACTTCAAATCACAGAAACTACAAGGTTGTTGTGAAGGAACAAAATGATCAGCAGCCAATTTATTTTCTCAATTTATTGGGAAGGTTATCAAATAAACAATAAAAATATCATTTTTACATGCTATGATAACTATGAGACTCTCCACTCAGGCTAATTTAAAATTTTACCTACCTTTAAAGGAATCCTAGGAGGTCAATAAATGTTTTTCCAGTTTTCATTACTTTAAATGATGCAAACACATACACACACAATAATTTAAGAAATAGAACAGTTTTAAAAGGCAATTAAAAAACAGCATTTTGAGTGTAGTCATGAGACTGAGAGTTTTATCACAGAATTAATTGTTTTACTGCCCTTCCTGATAGCAAAAAAACTTGCATACTGGTAGGTGTTGTAGGATTTGCATGTTCTCATGGCTTATCTTAACATATATTTTGTTCTTGCAGCTTTGTTTCTGCTTTATTTATGCATTTCCTCTGTTTTAGGAACTCCAATGATCCCAGTTCACATGGGCATCATGGCGCCGGCCCCTGCAGTTATGGTTCCTTCTGTTCCGGTGGTCAGTAAGCCTCCTGTTCCAAAGAAAGACCTTTCTGCGATGCGAGCCAAGGACGAGGAGAGCAGCGGGCCCACAACCACAGTGTTTGTAGGGAACATATCGGAGAAAGCTTCAGACATGCTGATCAGACAATTGCTGGCGGTAAGACGAAGAAAAGAAATGAAGCATTTAAGATGAGCTCAGTATTTTATTTAATCTTTCCAATAAATGGTAGTATTTATATACATACAATATTTCTTATTTTGTGAACGCATTTTTCCTTTTACAGAAATGTGGTATTGTTTTGAGCTGGAAACGAGTTCAAGGAGCTTCTGGAAAACTTCAAGGTAGTTCAAGCATCATTATATCTTGGAAAACTAATTTTTTTTTTTTGTTGAGTAGCTCAGCCTTATTTTATCGCACTGTATATAACACGCCTTCTGAAAGTGTAAGATACACATGTTTTACAAGTCCAAATTCCAATTCTCCTTTTGGCAACAAAAGGCGTGAATATTTAGTACTCAGATGTCCAAAAGATATTCTAGAAATTTGATTCTAGATAAATATGAAGTCTGGCAAAGATCTGTAGGAACCGTGGGTTAAGCTGTTGCTTGTTGTAGTTTACAACATGTATTCCTGGACACCTGGTTGTCCCAAAACTTTCCCCAAGGAAAGTTTTTCCAAAGGAGTTTTACACCAGAAACGGTAAAATGTAAAAATTTGCTGCAACCAGTTTAGGTTCAGTACAATTAACATTAAAATCTGTAGTTAAAGGCTTTCTTTAAAGAATGTCTTTGTTTCCTGAACAAATTTTCCCCACAGTATAACTAACCTGCCTTTGGTGTTGCTTGTTTCTCCGTTATGATTTTGCTTTCAACTCCTAAACCTCTTGTGTCTGATCAGGCTTTCACGTCTCGTTTCATTAACTTATCTATTGCAGCGTTTGGTTTTTGTGAATACAAAGAGCCGGAGTCCACCTTGCGAGCTCTCCGGCTGCTTCATGACCTGCAGATTGGAGACAAAAACCTGCTGGTGAAGGTGGATGCAAAGACTAAAGCTCAGCTGGATGAGTGGAAGGCCAAGAAGAAGACAGCAAATGGGGTGTGAATTAGTTTTGACATATTAATAGTAATAAAAGCCATTCTTTACTCCAAGAATGTATCATGCACATGGCTTCATATTTAACTTTTAAATGTATGCATACACACTAAAAATAAAATAGTCTGTTATTGTAGTGTCTTAATTGGAGGCGGACTGGATAATAAAGCTTGAATGATTTTGTTTTTTAGCAAAATAAGAATGAAGAAGATGGAGGAGGTGATGATGTGGAGGTTCTTGATGAGGAGACGAAGAAAAGAGATCAGGTAGTGAAAGACGCCATCGATGGATTGATGCGAGAATACGCCGCAGAACTCAACGCGCCTTCGCAGGATGATGACGCTCAGAGACGAAAGAGAAAAAAGGAAAAGAAAGAAGAGGTAAACCCAAACTCTACTCTGTTTGGCATGAATTTTGAAATTAATTAATGAATCAGTTTAGGAATTGAGATTTTGTTTTTTTTCCCCTTCCAATAGGACGACATTAACACCATTGACATCGAGGAGGACAAGCGGGACCTGATTTCCAGAGAGATTAGTAAATTTCGCGACACTCACAAGGTAAAGTGGCTTCATTTATTTTGCAATTGACATTACAGGTTTTGGACAACAGTTTCTCACGTAGTTCACTTCTAGAGTTGGCATATTTTAATTAGAACTGATGTCTGTAACACACATCCACAAATTGGCTCCACCAAACATTTACACCATATGCATTACTGCACATTTAGCTTAGAAAAAAAAATCCTTAGTGAAATTGTGACCTTTTCTAGATCCATTTCTTCATTCATCACACAAAAATGCATGGAGACAATGTAAAGTTACATTAAAGCTAATCTATTCATTAAACCCCACCATTATGATAGTGATCATATGGTGACTAAAGCAAGATGAATCTCAGAGCTTTGGAAAAAGTTGCCAGGATAGGATGTAAGTATCAGCCTTCTTTTCCTTTATACATATACTGGGCGTCCCCCTCTTGAGGACTTGCATCGGGGCAACTGCACACTTCCTTTGTGACCAGGGCTAAAATTGTTTAATTCAGTCTATCATATACGGTAATAAAATGACATATTGGCTACGTAATCATGAATGCATTGGCAGATTCCTGGAAATGTCCAGAGTCAGTGAACCTGTGCAAGTTCTCCATAAATGATGGTCTGTCTTAATGGTGTTCATGTTGAAGCACAAGGACTCAGTAACCACTGCAGTGACTTTTGCTGTAACCTTTATTATGCTCGTGTGAGGTGGGGGCGCCCTCTCCACAGCAGTATGATGATCTGAAGACTGACGAGGTACGTGCTCTATGTGTGTGAGAGTGAGTGTGTGTGTCATGAAATCTCTCCTTTCTCTCACCTACTCATCATATAATCTGTTCTCTTTCCTCACACCAAATAAATGTTAGATTTATGAGCAAAGGATTTAAAGAAGCACATGGTTCTTCATATAAATAAATGAATAAAAGCCAAGCTCTTTAATTACAGGATGATTTTATCAATAGAAGTTAAAGAATAATTTTTTCAACTAAAATGTTTATGTAATAAAAATAAAAACAAAAGACCTGGACATCAGTGTACGTCTTACAGAGGTAAGTAAGAAAAATAGGCTTTTATTATGGAACATGGCATTGTTGAGCCTTTGTGTCCTAAAGAGCAATAACAGTGTCATTAGTTAAAAAAAAAAAAACTCAACACTGCAATAAGTTTTTCATTTTTTCCTGAAAATATTGTTTTAAATATTATTTTACCTCTTCTTTTTGTTCAGTATTTAGTTAGATAAGCGATGTTGTATTTGGAATCATTAGTGGTTGTTCTAGTTTGGTGAAAACAGGCCAGATGGCTAATGTTTTTGCTCAATTAACTATTTATGACCAAACTTTAAGTTTTTAATCATTTCTATGAAGACCAAAGGCAAAATACTATGCGTCTGAGACATAGATGGTGAGCAGTCAATGTTACACAGCTCTGCAGTTCAACAAGTTTTAACTAATGTTTCTAAATAAAAAATGACATGAGTTGAAATTTTATGTAGTCTATCATCTTATGAGTAGGATTAGAGTAACCAGCCAATTTCTATGTGCATCTTTAGTCATAACTTTTATTTTGCTGTTATCTGGCAGGAATGCAAGAATCATTTAGGACTTGATGCATTTTTTAAAGGATTTTGGAGACATGATTGTGTATTGCTGTAGGTATGGGTGTTTGGGAAGCATCAAAACTGGACAGAGACGTCCAGAAAGTCATGGTACTTTGGTAACAAATTGTATATAGAGAATAGACCAGTTTCATGTCTAGATGGAGAGTAGAGCACGGGACGAGTCAATGAAAGATGCAAATTAATGTCAGGATAGTAACGTAATGTACTTTAAAAACAACACCTCTAGATATTAAGGTCACAATTTTGTCACATTTTCTTTTTCAACTTGTATTACACCCAAGGCTTTCTGTTAGTCTGTTTGTTGCAGTTTGTCAGTTTTCTTTCTATAACACAAAGTAAAATAAATGTTTTTCCTGAAGTGCATTCAAAGCCTTGTGTGTAATTCAGCTAAATTATATGGTTGTGTGTGTGTGTGTGTGTGTGTGTGTGACTAGTCAAGAAGAGCAGCTGAAGACTTCTGCAGGGGTAAGACTGCTTCTACAATTTCATATATCTGTGCAGAAATGTAACTAATGTTCATTTGTTGATGTAGAGTTACTCCAAATGCGGTGTTAGCCACTAAATGAAAGGCTATTGTTGATGATTATGTTGATGCTTAAGCAAGACAAAAATCCCATAATGTTTTTCCTTTATATACCGTGTGACCTGCTTTCCTCCCAGGCCTAACTTAAAAGGCTTGTAGGGGCAGCGAAGGCCTGAGTCCATAGTTCAACACCTGTAAGTCACAAACAACTAGTTCAACCAAAGACTGATGCCTGTTTCTTGTTTTTTTGTTTTCCTTTTTTTCCTGAAAGAAGGGATCTTAAGGAAGAAAAAGTATTTTTCATTTGCTGCATTTTGTTGTTATGAATGCCAAAAGTCAAATGTGTTCCACAGATCCCGCTATTTGAGTGGTTTCCAGTTACATTCTTGCTAAAATCTAGTTTTAGCCTTCACCTTTTGAAGCAACAAAGCACACCATATTGCTTTAGATACATGAAGTCTCTCTGTGACTGGGAGTCTTCTGTGCCATCAGATAGGATTGTGGCTTCATAGTTATTAGGGCATGTTCCTTGGAAACCTCTCAAACTCTGGAAACCACTTGATCTGTGTACATATGAAAGCTTACTGCAGATTCCTCTTGGATGTCAAGTGGCAAATCCTGAGCCTGTGTGTGTTTTGCTCTGCAGAAACTCGAAGAGGAGAAAGACAAGCGGGAGAAGGAGCGGCAGGAGTTCGAGCGCGAAAGGAGGGAGCGAGAAAAAGAACGAGAGCGGGAAAGAGAACGGCGGGATCGCGAAAGGGAGAAGGAGCGCGAGAAAGAAAGGAAGAGGGAACGGGAACAGGAGAGGGAGAGAGACCGCGATAAAGAGCGTGACCGCAAGAACAGGGAGATAGAACGAGAGCGAGACTGGGAGAGAAACCGTAGCCGTGACCGGAGCGCCGAGCGCAGCCGATCAAGGTGACGTAAATAGATGTGCACCTGTTGCAGCCAAGAACACATTTGTGAAGTAAAACGTTCTGTATGAACCTTGAATATGTTGAGATTCTTATTTTAAACAGTCTGATATAACTCAGAAAATGGGCCAATTTCAGGAATTCACTGCTAAGCGATTTTAAGTTCCCACAATCTGAAGACCAGATTGTGTTAGTAGTTTTACATTTTCTGCTTGTTTAGAGTGGAGTCATCAAACTAACAAAAACGGTAAAACTGTGTCCTCAGATTGTAGTCTGCATCTAATAGTCTAATTACCTGTGTAAATATGTTTTGTGCCATTTAAAGTACAACTGTGTTGCTGCTTAAACCTGCCTATCACATTATTTAATGGCTTTTATACAGTCTTTTCAGAGATGATGAGCTAACATACTATCAAGTAAACCATTAAGTCAGTGCAGACAATTCATTTTCTGAAGATTTAAACTTTTTTTTAACTTATTACCCATGTTCATCTAAGGGGATATTAAAATCTAATGTATCAAAACCTTTTTTTATAGGGAATTGAGCCGAGACAGAGAGAGGGAGAGAGAAAGAGAGAGGGACAAGAAGCGTGACCAAGAAGATGAAGAGGACGCTTATGAACGTAGGAAGCTGGAACGAAAACTCAGAGATAAGGAGGCGGCATATCAGGAGGTAAAACAATTTAGTAAAAAATAAAGAATGCATGATTAAAGATTGTATATCAAAAGGTGTTCAGTCTGTTAGAATTTAGTTTTCTGATTGTAATTACATCAAGATCTAGTGACCCGCAAAAGGACCACTACAGAAAAGGGTTTTTTTCCCAGTAAAATTGAAATGTCTTTACCTATAATTTTTCTCTAAAATATCAAATTTCTTGTGTCTGTATTTAACCCTAATTGTTTGTTATAGCGTCTGAAAAACTGGGAGCTGAGGGAGCGGAAAAAGGCTCGGGATTATGCCAAGGAGTCGGAAAGAGAAGATGAGCGCAGACGAGAAATGGTGAGAGGAGGGTGAACATGTGCAGAACTCTCCGACTTTGAATGAATTTTTCAGGATTAAAATTCACACTTTTTTCACTTGCAAAGTCAATTAGCACTTGATTGTCCAACAAAGTATTTATGAACTTTGAAAAGCTTCTTTTGTTAGAGGAACTGTCGGTATTACGCGTACGTGGTTCATAGTTTCTACATTTTTTAAAATTAGGTTAAAGAAGGCAAACGACTGAAGGAGTTTCTTGAAGACTACGATGATGACAGAGATGACCCCAAATACTACAGGTGAGCAAGAACACCAGAGCAAAGCTGCAGATGTCTGAATTTAAGATAGATTATACAGAAATGATTGCACAAATATTAATGTTAATGACCTGGAAATTTCCAACTCATAACAAATATAGATGAACCTTTAGCTTGTCACCTAATTATTCTGCACGCTTCCTATTTTCCAACCCTGGTCTAGATAAGTACGGGGGGAGAAAACATGAAATATGTCTATTTTCACCATCCTCTGTTTCTGTTTGTCCTCATCTGTACTTTCCTCAGTTTAAGTCTTTGTCATTTCCTGTTTTTTTCATTCATTCCTTGTCTCTTCTTTCCTTTTATCTACCGTTGTTCCTTCTTACCTCTTTCTTTGTTCTTTTTCTTTCTTTCATCAGTTTCTTCCTTGTCCCACATTTATCCTTAGTGTCCTTCTGTCCTTGCTTCTTCAATTCCTTGTCATTTTTTTGTCTTTCTTGTCCTTATTCACTTTGTTTTTTGTTTTCCTTCCTGTCATCTTTCTGTTCTGACCTTCCTTGCCATTCCTTCCTCACTTTCATCCTTGGATATTCTTCCTTTTGTCATTCCTTCTCTTCTCTCTGTGAAATTAGGTGTCAAATTTAAGGCCCATTTACCAGAAATATCTCTATCTCTCTTTTCATTTCTATTAAAATGGGAGAACATGATTGAAAACAGTTCTTATAACATGAAAAATGTGTAGAAAGTCTGAGCATGCGTGACCCAGATCTACCTCAACCGATCATGCAATACTGCAGCTGTGGTCATTGTTCTGAGAGCTGCTGTTTTTCACCTCAACCACTAGGGGGAGTGCGCTGCAGAAGCGTCTCAGAGACAGAGAGAAGGAGATGGAGGCGGACGAGCGTGACAGGAAGAGGGAGAAGGAGGAGCTGGAGGAGATCAGACAGAGGCTGTTGGACGAGGGACATCCAGACCCGGACGCAGAACTGCGCAGGGTATTGTTGTCTCTTTAACTCAGGTTCACTGTGTTTCTGTGGAGCGGTGGTGAGGAGGCATGCTGTCTGTTGTTGAAGGTCACTTTCTCCTCAGAGTCTCTCTCTGCACATTAGCTTTCATATTCAGCTTTCCTTGTTTATTCTGCCATTGGATACTGCTTTCCTCTTACCTGCTTCTGATTGGTCTAGATGGAAGAAGAGGAGGAGGAGCGTCTGAGACAGCCGCCCATCCTCCAAGAGCCCGAACCCGAGGAGCAGCGTGAACGCCACAGAGGGTCCAGAGATCACAGGGAACGTAGACAAGAGCTGGAAAAGGCCAAACCCAGCGCACGGCCTCGTCCTCATCCTCATCAGTCCGACCAGGAGGTAGAAGAAGGCGAGGAGGAAGATTATGACAATGATGAAGACAACGTTGAAGCAAAACCACAGCTGAAGCCCATGATGCGGCCCATCACATCCGCTCCTTCGGTATCGTCAGCGAGTGGCAATGTGTCTCCCAACACCCCCGGAGAGGAGTCGCCGTGTGGCATCATCATCCCGCACGAAAACTCACCGCCAGACGCTCTGCCACAGGATGAGAACCGGCCCAAGATCGGCCTGAGCCTAAAACTGGGTGAGTGGAAAAGATGTTTCTTTTGCTTTAGAGTAAATAAGCCTCGACTGATGAATGGAAACTAATCAATCAACTATCAAGCACTAAGATCAATCAACTTTAGATTAACTCAATCAATAATTTATATTCCAAGTTCATATAGATGATTTGCTCAAATAAACCTCTAAACAGAAAAAACAAAAAAATGAGATGGTGACAGATTTCCAGATTGTCCCGCAGTAACCAGAACCAGATGTTTTCAGCTGGGGGGACTAAGTGATTAACCTCTGTCCACAGCAGGTGCTACTGGGAGCCCCAGCCAGCATAATGCCGTCAAGAGGAAGAAGCTTCCAGTGGACAGCGTTTTCAACAAGTTCGACGATGAGGAGGCAGATGAACAGCCACGCAAGAGGAAGCTGGTGCCCCTGGATTACGACGACGACAAGAGCCTGGGCGTCGACGGTGCCGGACTGTCCAGCATAAAAGGAGCCAACACAGAGGAGAAACGCAAGCACATCAAGAGTCTGATAGAGAAGATACCGACAGCCAAACCAGAATTGTTCTCCTACTCTCTGGACTGGTCCATGGTCGACACGGTAACAAAGTTTTTCTTCACATTTTTTTTTCTTCTAATGACCAAGATCACCTTTTATTTTACTTTTGTAAATGACATGGTGTGTTCACGTCTTAATCCAGTTTCTGTGTTGTGATCTCGTTTCGCAGACGTTAATGGAGCGACGTGTTCGACCCTGGATCAATAAAAAAATCATCGAGTACATCGGCGAGGAAGAGCCGACATTAGTGGACTTTGTGTGCTCAAAGGTAAAAAAAAAAAGAAAGAAAATGTTTCTGATTTTTGAGAAAAAGTGATACGAAAGAGTTTCTATGAGTGCTTTTCAATGTTTAGAAAGTGCAATGTAGCATTTGAAAAGTTATAGTTGAAATCAGATATTTAAACACAATAAAGACATTTTTCCATCACAATCTAAAGTTAATTCAGACCAAACATCTCTTTGTTTTAGGTAAATTAGAATCACCAAAATTATTTCTATTTGCCAAATCCTAGAAAACCTGGGGAGAAAATTTTTTCAATATTTTTTCTCAGATCAGTCAGCTGTATAGGATGTAAGAAAAACCTTTCAATATATATATATTTTTTTTGTTTACCTCGTCGCTGCTGTAGTCTATTATAAGATATTGACAGTAATGAATACCATCATAAGTTATTTATAATTTTCTTTAGTTTATTTGTATTATTTTAACTACAGAGTCTGGTGCTGGAAATATTTGTGCTGATATTTGTGTCTGCTCTCAGGTGATGGCTCACAGTATGCCCCAAAGTATCTTGGATGATGTTGCCATGGTGAGCAATATTCTGTTCACATTGATACCTTTAATCAAAGTTCACCATTAAAACCAATGTTTTTCCTCTCCTGCTCAGGTACTTGATGAAGAGGCCGAAGTCTTCATTGTGAAAATGTGGCGGTTGCTCATTTATGAAACTGAAGCAAAGAAAATTGGACTGGTGAAATAAGAAACCACTGAATGAAGATACCCCTCCGCCCCCAACACCAAACTGTTAATAGAAGTGTTGTGAAATTGTGTCGTCCAGAACAAACTGCAACATTGACATTAAATGTGTTTGTTTTTTCCTGTAAAACACACTCGGGCTCCGTGCAGGTGCTGACGTCCATGTTGCTTCTGTATATATAGAATCATTTGGCTGTAATGAAAGGCTCCATAGAGTCGAGTCCTACCGGTCTCCATTGGTCCTGTGCTTTTACTTCCACACATACAGTTAAGCTACAATTTTCCAAACATGGTTTTAAGTTGAAGAAAATGGCTTGTTTGCATACCTGGACTTTGATGTATGCGTTCCTCAAAGAGTGCACTTTTCCTTTTTTTTTTTTACAGGGGTGTATTTATTAGGGGATTGACAACTTGAGCCTTTTTCTGTTTTACCACATTCCTGATAATAAGATACGTCTTTGTCAACAAACCACCTCAGCAGAACAGAATTATGGGTGGCAACAATCTCGAGGAGAAAGCACACATCACAACCACTATAAGAAATGGAGCTAAGAACAGGAAAAATGTCTTTTTGGAGTTGTGAAAATTTATTTTTTTGTAATGGTGAACATTTGATTAAAACTTTTTTTTATGCATGTGCAGTTTTCATTTTCACCCAAATTGTTGCCATTAATGTTTACGGTAATTACAGGCTATGTTTAGTTTTAAATGATTTAATTCAAATGTTTCTTTGGGATTGGTCTCCTTGATTAAAGCATTTAGGCAGGTCTAATTAAGACCTAAGATTTTTAAAGACACATTAGCCAATAGGCAATATATTTGCTATTATCCACCAGATGCAAAGAGCTAGCCAGCTAGTAAAGATGAGTTAGCGGAAGCTCGAACACCCTGTTTGGGCTTTTCACTGAACAAGACACACTGAGCAGAAAATTTCCAGAAATTTATTGATGTCATGTGAGCTACACACAGAGCAGATCTTGCTGGTAAAACACCTTGGAACTGGAAGATAATATCACAACTGAATGCGGTCGATACATGAGCTTCTTCTGTCCCTTCGGTCAGTCGCGTTCACTGACCACACGGAGATTTGGAGCCATAGATACTGAAGAGGCAGAGCTCTGAAGCAAAAGGTAAGTGAAGGCCACTGAGCAGCTTCTGTTTATTCAGACTGAAACTATCCTGCTGTTAAACTTGCTTAGCCATCCTTGTGTTCGTGTGGGGTTGAGAAGATCCTTTTCTTTTGCCAATCGAGTAATAAAATGACTTAAATGTTTGCAACCTGAAAGTTGAAACTGACTAGCAGGCCTGTCCACGACTTTTCCTTTGATTCTTCGTCTCTTTAGTCCTCAGTTTTGGCCTCCATCTCTTCAGCGTCGTCATCTCCGTCCACCTCAGCGTTCTCCCTTTCTAACCTCTCCAGCTGCCGGGCGAGCTCAGTCTCATCCGTGTCCGTCACCACCTTGGGCTGTCAGGAACAAAAATAATAACGTCTTATTCAAGTGCACAACATGTAAACCTTTGAACATGTAACGTAACAACATTAAATATGAAGAGAAAGGCAGTCGGGTTCAGGAAGAAATTTGACACAAAGCCTGATTTTTTTTTTCTTTTCCCAAAGGTACTTCAACTATTAATGGGGCAAAACACATTTACTTTGCAGCAATCCTAAAGTTGTGCAGAGCATGTATGTAAAAAACAAATTCAGGCTGCTTAGCCACATCTTTAGAAATGTCCAGATGTTATGGATAATAAAAACCCACATGACTGGAGTTCATAATTTTGTCTTATCAGGGTATCCTTAAATTATAGTTTTACAGGTCCACAAACTTCTAGTATTTTTATTCATTACTTAGTTTAATGGACCAACCCAAAGTAACATGTTATTGGGAAGTTAAAAGAAAGGGATTTTACAAAAATAAAAATCTGGTAAGTGCGGTGTGCATTTATATCCATCCCCCGTTCTGCTGATGCCTCAGGAGGAATCAGAGGTTTATTAGAGAACATGAAGAGCACAGGAGATGAACAAAGTGGAGAAAATCACAGTTGGTTAGTAGATCTTTAATCAGAGAAGCAGCCAAGAGGCCCATGGTAACTAGTCAGGATTGGTTGTTAAGGAGAAGAGTTATGTTCTCGCCTTACTTTATAGAAGTAAGGCGAGAAAAAAAAAAGGCCATAAAAGATCAATTTTTCTAGTTTCCTATAAGCCGGGTAGGGGGACACAGCAAGCATGTGGAACAAGATGATCTGGTCAACTGAACTTTCTGCCCTATATGAAAACCTTTGTTGAGAAAAAATGTTTTTTCAGTGGGAAAAATAATGGAGCTAATTACAGGGCAATCTAAAGAGAAAACCATTTTGAGGCTCCAAAAACTACTTTAACAGAGATTTATCTTCCAGCAGAACAAAAGTCACAACGCTAGAAACAATGAAATGGCTTAGATCCAAGCTATTCATTCGCTAGAATGGCCTAATGTTCTATAGATGCTCTCCATCAAATCTAACTCAAGTTGAGCTTCATTCGCAACAAGAATGTATAATTTAGTCTCACTGTGTTTACATTGGGTACAGAGATCCACTAAAAGACTTGGTGGATGTCTCAACCAAGTGATTTTTGATTTCCTACAATCGGCTGTTTTGATGACGTTTCTTTACAGGGGTGGATTATCTGCTTTAGAGAAAAATCAAAGGTAGCATTTTCCCTCCAAACTGCAGTAACTTAAAGAGAACATTGTGGAAACTTTGATAAAATATTTGGTTCCGAAAGGCAGTGGGAATTCCTCACCTCCATCTGGATGTTAAAGACGCCTCTCTTCTCTTCTATCTTCTCCTTGATAGCAGCCATGGCCTGGTTGAGGACAGACAGGCCTTCTGTCCGCTCCAGGGTGGTCGTGGTCATCACGTATCGAGGGGGGGCGATCAGGTTGATCTAAAACAAAAGAAACCACAGTTAGCTACGGTGGCAATAATTGAACATTAATAATAGAAAAGACGGCGGAGGTATCACCTTGATGGGCATGACCTCTGTGGAGCAGGCGAGTCCGGCCCTCAGAGCTTCTTTCACTGCATCAATGCCCTCATAGCCATAGCATGCAACTTCAATATCTGCAGAGGAAAATAAACTACTCATCCGTTCTTCTGCGTCCTGCGCGATTCATCCGAGAATTAACAAACCTGCTCTGATTTTGACAGCCTGTGGCGTTAGCCGCCTGTTGATGTTATCGATCAGCACGCCGCGCTCCTCCTCCGTTAAATCCAAACCGTCCAGGATGGTGGGATCTCTGTTAAAGTGGAGCATTTGCTGTAAAAACCAACAGGAAGCTGATTGAATTCAGACTCTGGGTGGAATCTTGCGTGGGACTCACGACACGGCCTGTTTGAAGACGTCGTAAGCGCCGTATCCTGGACGCTTGTATTTCTCGTCGAAGACCCAGGCGGTGCGCTGGTACAAGCTTTCTAGCTGCTCGTCCTTGGTGTACTCCAGAACCTCCGCCACGTGCCGCAGGATGCTGTAAACCTGCAGGAATCGGCGCAGTGCAAACGTCAGCTGACTCCCTAATCCTCCTCGCACCAGTAAAGAAATAATTTAAAGCAGGAAAACGAGGATAAATTATACAACTCACAGTTTTAGATTTGGTAAATTTATCTTCACACTTGATGGCCTCCTCTGGTGAAACTCTTCTTTTTGATAAGTCGATGTATCCTGGACAGGAAACGTTGACAAAAGCGCAGGGTCACTCTTACAGAGAAACTTTTGTCCTTCATTTTCATAGAGCAAATCTGCTAAATTTTGAAGTGATTTATTAGTGTGCATAAACTGTAGAAACCAGTAGCAATATTTAAAAAGTAAATACATAAACAACATTCAGTTTAGTGAAGCCAGAACTGGAGTTTTACATTTCCTGTTCTCTACTTCCTGTCAACAGACCAACAGCAAGATGTGAATGGATGACTGATCTAAGCCAACATAAATTTCAACCTGCAGGCTTATAGGCAAACAACCAAAAAAACACAAAACAAAGATGAATGCTAAAATAGAAATAAAAACCTCCCAAAAATCTGGGAATGATTCCATTAGACAGGAAAGGAAAGCAGAGTGTGGATGGTTAACAAAATTAACATTTATCATCGTTTAAAAAAACAACTGAAAGTCCAGGATTAGATATGTTTTATTCACATTGGAGGCCATTACCTGCTGATTTTATTGAATAAAAGACAAAAGCAGCTTAAAACAAAAGTCTAGCACTGATTATACACTACATAAACAACTAAGTAGTTTATTTTGAGTATTTGAACAATGCTCAAAATAAGATGAGTTAATTATAGGATCAACTTAAATATTATTTTGAGTCATAATAGCAAATATTTGGCAGGGCTGTTATACTACTGCGATGCTAATCAGCCAACCATAAAAATAAGAGGCAATGTCATGTTGTACAACAAATATAAAAAGGATTTCATAAATTTTTTCTGCTACGTTACTTAAAACTGCCACAGTTGGAAAATCACCATCGAAGTAAACTTATCTCTCAGACTTGCTTGCATTTCAGAGCTAAACACACTGACAAAACTATTTAACTGATCAAAGATTGGCTGAAAGGCAACATCGAATTATTAAAATAAAATATATGTTGACAAATAAATACATTTGGACAAAACGTCTTTGAAGTACAGTAACCAAAATGCTCTGAAGAAGATTCAGATGTGGAACAAGAGATTAATATGATTAATTAAATGGTCAGTTGATGATGTCAAAGGTCAGTACGATTAGCGTCCATGTGATTATTTGTGCATTTAAAATGCTCTTAATTTTCATTTCTCTCCGCCCGTCCGCGCTCACCTTTCTCTTTGTCGACTCGGATGACGACGACGCACTCATTGCGGCCGATGCGGATGAGCTTGTTGATGGAGCGGATACGTCGCCGCGACAACTCGCTCAGGAGGATCATGCCCTCGATGTTGTTGTACTCCAGGAGGCTGACATAGGCCCCCATCTCGGCGATTGACCGCACGTTCACCATGACGACGTCCTCCACCTCTGGGAACCGGTGCTGGTAAAACCTACAGCTTAGACCCGGCATCGCTGCGAGGAAAGAAACGGAAGAAATGTTCACAATTAGGTTGCTACAGCAAAAAAAAAAAAAAAAAAACAGCAGAAAGTTTATCTGAATGGATGCACAAAGCAGTTAAAGGCGGCAGTAATTCTTATCTGAGCTGAACAGTTGCTTAAAAACAGGAAAAGACAACTTAGGCTCCATCTTCTTGATATGTAATACTTAACTTTGTGTCAAAACACTTGTTTCCTTTAAATCCACCTCAGGAAACTGTTATGATCCCCTTAAGGCCTCAAGGTAACGTCTGAGATCTACAAGCAGGTATGGGGATTAAATTAGCTTAAAGATATAATTACACTTGTGCAGGCATCTTGCTGATTTCAGCATCCAGTTTAAACCGTTTAGAGGTTTCTTGGTTGCGCCACCAGACTGTTAGTGGAGACATCTTTGGAACAGAACACACTTTTATTCATTGGCTTAAAATTCTAGTTTAGTACTACAATTTACCATTTACCTTTAATTGGGTTACCTGGACATAAGTAAGTTAAGTTACTGACTTAATTACTGCTTCAATTGTGCTACAAAAATAAGTGGCGAGAACCAGCAACCAATACCTTACAGAAAGATGTTTTTGAGCTGTAAATATGAGACGTTTACAGCTAGTGTGATGCAGCAAAAAGCCACATATTAGTAGATTTGCATTAAGCAGCAAAAAGAAGTGTGTGTTTGTCCCTACAATTAGAAATACTATAAAATATCCACCAAAATCCATGGGGGGCGTATGGAGGAAGTATGGAACCAGTATTTGTGGCTACAGAAGACAGTCATCTCTGCAATCTAACATAGACAAAAATGATCCCCGTCTTTACATGTGATGCATTCACATGTAAAGACGGTTATCGGAATAATTGCCTACTTTGACGCTCAGGCTCAAATATTTTATTTTATACGCAGTTTTGTGTTTGAATGGGATGATGCAACGCTGGCAAATCGTTGAAAGTAACTGACATGAACATTTACTGGGACGAAAAAAAAAAAAGCATTTCAAAATGATTGTATCAATTCCGGGGAGAGTTCACTCAAGCAGATTTTGTGATTAAATCTGTAGCGCCAAAGCGAAAAGGACACTGGTGGCTTACTAAAGTGGGGGAAAAAAGGCTACTTTAACATCTGTTAGCTGCGATGCTAACAACCCGGTTCCCAAATCACATGCGCCTCTTGCCCGGGCTAGCTGTTAGCAGCACACGTCTCCGAACGGCTCCGAACATCTTAGCCATCAATAGAAACTCACCGGTGTCATGTGGTTACACGACGATAAACTGGGAATTTCTGCGCTGGACGCGTTCAAATGTGTCGTTGAAGACGCTTTCTTGTGTTTTTAAGATGACAAATCGGGCCCGCTAGCTCACGTTCATGGATGTGCTTAGCTTCTTGCGACCCGGAAAGGATTCGTGGAGCTTCACGACGCGCGCATGTGCAGAGAGAGTTGTGGTGTAGTCACATGACCAGGGGCCAGCTGATCATCACGGACGGACAAGATCACGACCATTAGCTTTCATCTGTGCACTTAATCCTACATGAACGCGTTTTTATCATAATTTACTAGTAGAATTGTAAATAGATACTAAACGTATTTCGACAGGATCGAGTTCAAACCGAGGAAGTAAACAGAAGACAGCCGTAGTCGACTAAAAGACGAGAAGATGTCTGGAAAGGAAAGGATCGACATATTCCCCTCCAGAATGTAAGCTACCCGTTTCGTAGCTAGTCATTATAACGTAAACTAAATAATTTCATTCTTTGTTTTTGTTTTGCTTCTGCTCAACCGAGATTGGTGATTATCTGCACGTTTCTCCTAAAACGGGAGGACATTTTGTTTTGCACGGTGACTCAAATGCAGTCATAGTTTATATACGATTCAGATAGCTGTTTGAAAGAGGAAGAGTCCTTCTGTGGTCATGTGATGTTTCTAACAAAGCGTCTAAGTGTGAAGTGTCCATCTGAGATTTCCGTCTGGACTACAGTGTCACCCTGCAGCTTCAAACGTCAATGTATTTTATGTGAAAGATGAACACAGATCAGCACATAACTGTCTTTTTCTTCCATATTTTCATTTCACCCTGACTCTGGTCCTGAGCTGTGGAGTTCTGCACCTACTCCACAGTTATCTTATATAAATAGATAAATAAATATGAGTATGACACTTAGGATTTCTATGTGTAAAAAAGAGAAAAAAAGTGAGACCCACCTTTTCCTTTCACTCCACCACTATGCATAAAATACAATGAAGGTTGTTACTGTGATACGACAAAATGTCAAAAGGTTTAAGACACAAATACTTTAGGAAGATATTGTAATACTGGGGGTAAATGGAAATATTAAATTGGCACATTTGATTCGGCATGGGAGTGTTGGTGTTCTCTCCAAATAAGATTTCAAGAAAAAAAGAGCAAGTCTTAAAACTATTGGAAGATGTATCTCAATTCTTGGATGGATAATCGTCAGACTTGCTTCTAAGACACGTAGAAGTCCATGTTTAATGTTGTCTGTAGATATGGACCTCTAATCTCTGTTCATATTTAGACTTTTTATCTTACCCTCCCTCAAAAAGGAAGGCAAATATATGTAATAATTTAAATGTTTAGGTGTGTTTCAAGAAGAGCTACAAGGACTGTCATGTTAGCAAATTTTGCTGGATGATGAATTAATCATTGCAATAAACAATAGTATTGTTATTTTTGAGACAATTTTCAAGTAATATATTGATAAAGGCAGAATTATGCACATTTTTCCTCTCAAAGACCAATAAACTTGGATTTTGCAAAGAACACTTACTGGAACTGGAAGACATTTTAAATATCCAAAATAAAACACATAAATAAAGCAGTGGAAAAAAAACTTATAACCACAACCATAAATGAAATTGATTATTGCTCTGATCTGGTCCAAACGCCACCGAGACTGCCAATGCTGACCTGCAGGTTCGGGGGCCGTGGGGCGTGGTCTGCGCTCCAGGAAGCTCATCATCGTCGCACCTTCACCACCACCCAGCATCCCGTGTGGCTGCTTTTGCGCCAAAGCCGAGGCGTCGGGCTCTTTTTCTTTTTCGTCTTCTAATGCGCAACTTTGTTCGTACGCTGGCCAAAATGTAAATGCCCAAAAATTGATACTGTCACAACTCTAAACAAAATTGCCCTTAAAAAAATATTAATCTTTAGAAATGATCAAGCTCATTTTCATTTATCGTAGCATAAATATTGCGACAGGCTGAAGGGGTATACAAAGCTTCGACAATATTAACATCTCAGAAGACTTTCTGGAAACTATGTTCCAAGTTGTATGGATTCACACTAAAATACACTTTATTTAGACAGCACACAAGTACAGAACATCCATAAGGCTGAGACCGGAAAAGCTAATTAAAATCCAAACTAAATTTTCTGTTCTCATCCTAGTTTTCCATCAAATTTTTGTTCAAAATCTGTGGGAAAAATTATGAAATTACTAAAAATAGGAAATGATTGAGCTACGTTCAACATGGCATCAGTCTGGTATAAATTTGACAAAGAAACTATTCATCTTCAGCAGCTGCAGTGGCTAAAATCAGCAATTTATCAGCCAGTCCATCATTATAGGTGTGTGTTGTCGTTGTGTGTGCAGGGCTCAGACCATAATGAAGGCCCGGCTGAAAGGAGCGCAGACCGGCCGCAGCCTGCTCAAGAAGAAATCCGACGCCCTCTCCATGCGCTTCCGTCAGATCCTCCGTAAAATTATTGAAGTCAGTCGTGTCTCAGATTCCAGTATCTTTGCTTCTTTCGGGTAAAGAGCCTCCAGTTCCTAAAATTCTTTTTGTCGCTTCCTTTAGACCAAAACCAAGATGGGAGAAGTGATGAGAGAGGCGGCCTTCTCCTTGGCTGAGGCCAAATTTACAGCTGGAGACTTCAGGTAAGGAGTGCTACGAGATTTCACGGTTGTGCTCAGTTCGGAGCAGATGTGTTGAGAAAGTGTCACCTGTTCGCAGCACAACCGTCATCCAGAATGTCAACAAAGCCCAGGTGAAGGTCCGAGCCAAAAAGGACAACGTGGCAGGTTAGCTTCAGAAGTGTTTCATTTAAATCGTCGCTGTGAGCTGGGACACACTCATCCGTTCTGATTTTATTCTCCCAGGTGTCACCCTTCCTGTTTTTGAACACTACCAAGAAGGCGGAGACAGTAAGTGGAGTCCAGTTTGTCAGTTCGGGTTTGTCACGATCAGCTTTTGGACACTGTTCCTTCCTGCGTGTCTCTGTCAGGTTATGAACTCACCGGTCTGGCCAGGGGTGGAGAGCAGCTGTCCAGGCTGAAGAGGAACTACGCCAGAGCGGTGGAGCTGCTGGTGGAGTTAGCATCCTTACAGGTAGAGGGCGCTGTTGCGAATATAGAATCATATTGCCTGGGTTTCTTCCATTTCTGCAATATCGTTAAATTCCAGCTGCATTTTAAGAAAACAAAGACACATGTTCATATTTGTGTTTGCAGACATCTTTTGTCACTCTGGATGAAGCCATAAAGATCACCAACCGCCGTGTGAATGCTATCGAGCATGGTAAGCTCAAACCCAATGGCCGCATCAGGGACTTCAGAAGAATATCAGATTATTTATTGCTTGTGTGATTTTATTTCCACTCTGCAGTGATTATTCCGAGGATTGACCGCACTCTCACTTACATCATCACAGAGCTGGATGAGCGAGAAAGAGAGGAGTTCTACAGGTGAAACCATGTCATAGTCTAACATGTTTTTAAATATTAATTAAAGCATTGCAAAAGTGGAAAATCAGTTTGGTCAGACCTGAGACACGCAAACTGTACATGTCTCTTGAAATCTTCAAATATTATGTTAGAACCACAAACATGAACATGTTTTATTGGGATTTTATATAATAAAATAACACAAAGTAGTGGATAATTGTTAAGTGGAAGAAAAACGATACATGGTTTCCAAAAGCATTAAAAATAAAAATCTGAGAAGTATTGTGTGGAGTTGGATTCATACTTTTTAAAACCACCTTTCTACATTTCATAGCTGCCAGTTTTATGGGGCAAGTCTACTAAATTTTTTTGCCCCTTGTTCTTGCCAAATATTTCATTTTATTTTGAAAACCATGTATCCCTTTCTTTCAGTTCAGTTATACACGCCTTTGTTAGTCTATCTCATAAGTACATTAAAGGTTGTGGTGGTTGTGTTGCCAGATATTTCCCTTTTCTATCAGATTTATGCCCCAGCTTACTACCAACCTGCACCTGACTCTTCTTACCCGACAGGCTGAAGAAAATCCAAGAGAAGAAGAAGCAGCTGAGGGAAAGGACGGAGCTGGAGATCGCCGCCCGGCTGGCCGCCCTCGGACCCATCGCCGAGCCCTCCAACATGCTGACGGAGGAGACGGACGAAGACCTGCTGTTCGAGTGAAGCCCCCCCACTGCAGTCCGACACTCATCATCATGCTATTTATTCTGTGCCTCTCTGGCCGTGTTTATGTCTTCTCAGACAAGTGATGAAAGTTTTTTTTGTGTGTGTTCACGTCTCTGATTATATGTTCTGCTGTTTTTGTGTTGGAAAATATGAGACGCTTCCATGTGTGTCTCTGTACAGGAGCCCAAGTGTTGCCCCCTTCCCCCTCTCCAAAAAAATAAAAAATCCTTATCCACCAGAGGGTCTAACAGCCGAAGAAAATATTAAGTATGTTTACATGAGGCAAGAAGCAATCCTTGTGACTGGATCAGCTGTAGATATGTTTTGAACCGCTGCATGCCGTAAGTCTTGAGGTGGTTGAAGACTTCAGAGTGTCGGAGTCTGTTGAGCTCCTGACCTCATATCAGGGTGTTTATCATCACACAGATTCTCTGTATTGTAACACTGTAAAATGTGCGTGAGTCAACAAAGCCAGGCACTTCATATAATTAAAGATGTTCTAAACAGTCCATCTGAGTTCTGCGTCAACATGAACAAAAAAGGAAAAAAAACAAATCGCTTAGTAGAATAAAAATACAACAAAATATCTTTTCAAATCTTAATTTATTAACACTTTTGAAAAGTTGTGCTTAAGAATTACCCAAATTTTTAAAGATTCAATAATAAGTCACAATTGTACAATACTGATGAAGACCATCTCAACAATATTACGCAGCATTACACAGATAATGTAGTTGGGCACTACTAAAGTATATGGTGCCGTGCAAATGCATTTATACTAATTAAACTTTATATTTTGTCACGTTACCACACACATCAATGTGTTTCATTTAGATTTTATGTATCATAAAAGGAACTCTTGTTTTAAATTTGCCAGAAGACTTTTCTCTGGTCAGATCAGACCAAAACAGACGTTTCTGCGCTACAGAGGAAATTCTGCGTCTGGTAGAAAACACTGTTGTTATGGTAACCGTGATTGTGGCAGCATTATGATGTGGGAGTGAATCCATTAATGGGAATAATTGTGATAAATCCTTTATTGAAATAATTGTCAACTAATTCAGTAATTGATTAATTGTTAACTGGAATGTACAGACTTAAATGCTATTAGCTAGGGGAAAAAACAACTTATTCAGAGCAGTAATTAAGCCAAAATTATATAAAAGAAATATAGATTTTGCAATTAAGATAAAAACATCATTGTCTATAAATATGTTTTACCCAGAACTCTTTGAATGGCATAGGCTTAGTTTCGCCCGGTTCACATTCTCATGAAGGAATACTGTATTTTAGGCAATAAAATGTTTATTTTCTTATTTTAAAATTCTTAGTTTTTTTTTTTTTTTTTTGCAATAAAATTTCTAATATTGTATAAAAAGGTTTAAGTGGTTACATGAAAAATCTGCAGAATATGCCAATTTTGTTATTAGATTAATCGTCAGCATAATTGATAGAATAATCAATTACTAAAACAATTGTTTGTTGCAGCCTTACTTTAATTTAACGTATGCAGACCTAAATACATTTCAGAATCTGCGGCAAGACTTTAAAATTCATATTCACAGAGAATCTCCTATTGATTTGATTTTTTTTTTTTGGCAAATGATAAATAACCCTTTTCATCTACTTCATGGTTATTTTCTAATTCGTGTTTATCTGTCTCAAGAAATCCAAGGAAGTTATTTGACATTTAACGTGAAATGTGACAAAATGGTAAAAAGTTTGATAAGTATAAGTACCTTTGTAAGGCATATGAGACAATACTGACACTGAGACATCAACAGCAGATGGGAGACTTCACACTAAATCCAATGAATCTATTTCTACTCGGTTCTTTGCCTGATGATGTTTTGGCTCCATGTTTCACCAGAATGCCTTTAAAAATGTGTCAAATGCGCAATTTCTGGCGTAACAATAAAATATTTCACCTCTCTGTCTAAAGAATATATATTTACAATTATAAATAAGTCAAAGAAATAGCATAGAAATGAGTCTATCTGGAAAATAAAAGATTTTGCATAAAACTAAGACCTTGAACAGCCATCACAAAAATAGAAGAAAACAATCTACAAAAGACAATCAAATACAACAGTGTCTGTCTCTGCAGCATTCTGTAGCAATTAAGCTCCAAAAAAGGAAAAATAAAAATGTGCAAGTGAAAATTCAGTGTCACTGTAATACTGTCCGTCTCCTCTTTACCTTCTCGTTCACTGAGATTCTTCGTGTCTGGACACGGCCACCTCTAGCAGAGCCAAGACGACGGCACCCACTGCGGCTCAGTGTCCAGTTTATCTACTAATCTCCGAAACTCCTGGAACGCCTGGTCTGGATCAAAGTTAACGACGGTCGCGTCGAAGAAGTGGCTGTAATTCAGCTCCATCTCGCGGGCTTTTTCAGTGACCTCCTTTAGCTCCTCCGGCTGGGAAAAGATGTCAGAAGTGACACTTCAAACAACTGGTGTGAATGTTGAAAGTGTGCATGAGATTTTCACTTTTTCTGCTCTGATAATGGACTCCAGAGGCAACCAGGCAGAAGTGTGTGAAGGTCAGCTTACTTTTAGTGTTTTCCCCTCTGTGGCCAGCAGGGTGCGTAGTCGTTCTTGAGAAGGAGGAGCAATGAAGACGACATATGGCTTGAGGTTGGACGACCTCAGTACTTGCAAAGACTGGGAGGGAAAAATGAAGGGCAGAGAATATTAAATTAGATCTTACTAAAATACACAAATTTGAAATATATGAAGCTATTGTAACACTCAACAGTGATTGCTACATTAGAAACACATTTTCACCCTTGTATGAAGGCAGAGCAAACAGATGCGTCCAGAGTTGACGACGTGTCGGACAGAGTCAGTGCTGGTGCCGTACAGGTTCTTCTCATACTCCCCTGACTCAATGAACTTCCCTGCAGCCAAGTCAGCCTCGAAGGACGAGCGACTGACAAAGTGGTACTCGCGTCCATTTCGCTCATGTATCCTTGGGCTTCTGGTTGTGTCTAAGAGTTAAAAAGTGAGAGATCTGTTAAAATTAAAACTGGTTCCAGACTTTTCCAGGTTCAGCTTTTCAGATCTCTGTCCTAAAGTCTTAAAGGCAATTTATAGTTGATACTATTGGTAGGCTTTCAGTATGAAACATGAAAAAACAAACAACTGGAAGGAAGAAAAGATACAGGAGAAAAAAGAGAAAGGAAGGACATAAAGAAGGAGATGAAATAAGGAAATGAGGACATAAGAACAGATCTAAGGAGAGATATAAAGTTAGAAGGAAGAAAAGAACTAAGAAGGGAATAAAGAAAGAAAGAGTGAAGGAAGGAAAGAAGCAAGGAGGATGAGAGGAAACAAAAACCAAAAAGGGAATATTTTCTTTTTTCATACTTATCCAGACCTGGAAAATACTGAAATCTAATCCCATATATTCCAGATGCTTCCAAACTTTATAGGAACACAATAAGCTTCGATAGTAAATCTTGTTTTTGTTTTTTTTATTGCTTGTGTGTTGTGTTTATCCTCTGAAATCAGAAAAAACTGTCTGTCTGAGTGTGGACTTACGTGGAACAGCAACGGCAAACTTATCCGGCTCGATGGATAAAAGTCTCCGCCGCAGCTCGTCGTGGCCGCTGTTGGCTGGGCCGACCAGAGCTACGGGGCGTTTCCGATTAGCGGGCTGGTGGTACAGGGACATTTCCTCGTAGGTCAGGACATCATCGTAGTCTGAGGAGACAGTTCAGGAAGGCATGTTGGGTCAGAAGTAACACTGACCCAACATGCACCTTGTGCTTTTAACCCCCTGCTCTGCAACTACTTTCAACCTTGAAATCTTGCCGATGGCGGGAAAAACAGAGAGTAAAGGTAAAAAAGATCACATTGTTTACAATATTGTTGTTCAATGAAAGTGTTCTATTTAAAGATGAGCAACTTCAGGTGTGTGTTTCCTTGTTTTAAAGGTGTCTCTGCTGTATGTGTGAACCCTAAAACTGCACGTCCCTCAAAGCCATTTAAGCTCCCGCTGATCCGGTCTGTGAAGGCAAGTCTAATCTGACTTGTGACACGACAAGTCTGGACAAGCTGCTGTAAGAAAGACGAGGTGTGTCAACTTCAGCTTATGTGTGGGCGTAATGCTAACAGCGGTGGATGTTTGGCTGCTGGCCAGCGCTGAAACCTTCTTTTATACGTGCTTAATGAGGACTGATAGGGAGCTAAGTGTGCAGACAGCGCTCGGTCCAAAACAAGTTCACACCTCAAACCGCTAAAAGAAATAAAGTCTTACCAGTGTTTCTGTTCAAGGTTGATGTGTTCCTTCTTCTCAGTTTCTTGCTTTTCTTTGAACACCAAATCTTCCCTAATTCGGATATAAATACACATTTTCATTTCACATTGTTAGATTGCTGGAAATGTTTAAGTTTGCAGTTGTTACCTTGCTGCTCTCGACTTTTGTCTGGTGTCGTTTTCTTTAAACTCTCTCTCTGTTGCTGGAAACTTTTACCTGAAGTAAGACAAGAAAGAAATCCACAGAAATTAAATATCCAGTGAATTTGGAAAAGTATTCATATATATATATATATTATTATTATTATTATTTTTGTTACCAATAATTAAAAACATATCTCTTCCAGCTTTAACTGTCTGGAAAGTGAAGCTTTTGCTAAAAAAAAAAAAGAACCTCACACTGGACATACATTGAGCATTAATCAAGTCCTAAAAAAGATTCCCAGTTAAGATTCAGGTCTGTAAATCTGTAAACTTTGACTGGTCCATTCTAACCCATCTAGGGTTGTTGAATGTGAACTGTTGCCCTGTCCCAAGCTTATTGCACTCTCTAACAGAGTTTGTAATAGGATTGCCCATCTTCCCATCAACTGGGGCCAGCTTCCACGTTTCTGCTGAAGATAAACAACCTTACATCATGATGCTGACACCACTATGTTTACTATAGTCATAGTGTTTTTGAATGTTCTACCCAATGCTCCTCAAGTGGCATAGTTTTTGCTTCACCTGGTTCAAATTCACTAAAGGAATGTTATATTATTGCATTTTAGGCATTAAAATTTTTATTTGCTTATTTTAAAAAGCAATTGAATTATTTGTTTTAACACATTTCTAATATTACATAAAAAGGCTTACATGGTTAAATAAAAAATCTTCAGAAATTTGCAACCAATTAAAAAAACCCAACTGATTAATCAATATAATAATTGAATACTAAAATAATTGTTAGGTGTAGCAACCAGCAGTGGCATGTTTTATATTTTGAACAATGAATATTTCTCTTTCCCTTCACAATTACACACAAAATTTATTCTAATCTACTACATAAAATCCCAATGAAAGTTTGTGGCTGTAATGTGAAAAAATGTGAAAAAGTGAAGAGGTATAAATAACTTTGGAAAACATTGCACTGAAAGTGAACAAGCTAACATTAAAAGTTGTTTAGAAGGCTCGGATTTGTACTTTCTAAACGTCCAAGTAAAGAAACGAAAACAAAAGATGGCTAACTTTCCATTTTTAGCACTAAGCTTTGTTTACTTAGACCCCCAACAGTCTCTAGGTCAGAGTGTAATTACAATGAATTCCTGGGTGTTTGTTTTAATCTGCTGGATGCAACAGATGGTAGACAAATCTTTCCAGTAAAGCAGAGCCAGGTTAACCATTTGTCTCTTCAAACTCATTTGTGACTGAATTTCAAGTGAGAGAAGGAGGAGTGAATAATCAATACACTAAAATAATATGTCATTTGCAGCTCAGGTATTGAGCTATTAGAATGCATTTGCAGATATCATGTTTATTTTATTTCAAGTAAGATGTGGTACTTTAGAAACCGCCAACTTAAACACAACTTTTAAAAGGCAAGTTTACTCCAGTAATTTGTACTAGTACTTTACAAACAGCGACATTCTAACCAACATGGTTCCCTGACAAGAAGGCAAAGACCAGTTTTTCACTGAACACATTATCCTGTGCTGCTAAAGGTGCCCTAAGTTAACATCTTGTCTTTACACGCCTACAGACAGAGAGATCTCCGCTATCCTATTAGGTTCACAGCAAGCCACCTGTGCGACACTGATCTAATAAAAGCTAATCATGTTTCATGTATTTCTCTCTGCTAAATGCCCTCTCTTGAATGATCTCTGTTTTTCCCTCTGTGCTTTATTAGCATATTTACACGAGCTGGAGGATAAATATGAAAACATGCAGAAATGTATAGCTTATTAGCATCCAAAAGAGCTTTTCTCGGTACCCTAGTTTACTGCGCGAGAGTTAGATGTGATGTTATTCCTCTTTTTACTTTGGCACTAGTGTCAAGCTAACTTGTCATAATTCCATACAACCGTTTCATCATCTGGTTGGAGGATCAATGTCAAAGCAGCACTCACACTGCCAGATGGTTGTCATGATTTTCAAGCACTCTCCATTGCAAAAAACAATTAAACCTTTTTTTTTATACCAAGTATTTTTGGTCTAGTTTCTAGTACAAATATCTTAGCACACTTGAAGGAAGACTAAACTTATAAGTAACTTTGCTTGTTTTAAGTAAATAATTTCTCAGTATTCATAAAGTTCTAGTTCTACTGGCAGATTATAGCACTTATAACTTGGGAAAAATATCTTGCTATAAGTGAAATAAAGTGCCAGTGAAACTAATACTTTTTCACCACAATTATGGAATTATTCAATAAAAACAAACTCCTATATCTTGCTGAAAAGTTGCTTGTAAACTAATTATGTGTGTCTTTTTATCATGAGAATTTAAATTTGCTTGGATATTGTTTGTGGTGTCCCTCAGGGCTCGGTGTTGGGGCCAAAATTGTTTATTTTGTATATAAATGACATATGTAAGGTATCTAAGAGATTTAACTTTGTATTATTTGCTGATGACTCAACCATCTTTGGCACGGGTGAAGATTTAAGAAAGATGTTGTTTGAAATGAATCGAGACTTATGTAAACTGAAGGAGTGGTTTAATATTAACAAATTGTCACTAAATTTAGATAAAACAAAGTTTATGTTGTTCGGTAAGTGTAAAGAGAAGAGTGATTTAATAATACAAATTGATAATATGATTGTGGAGAGAGTGACTGAAATTAGGTTTTTGGGAGTACTGATTCAAAACAAGATCTGTTGGAAACCTCATATAAGATATGTCCAATCTAAATTGGTAAGAAGTATTGCAGTCCTTGCTAATGCTAGAAAATATTTAAACTCCTCTGCCCTATACATTCTGTACTGCTCACTTATTTTACCTTACCTAAGTTACTGTGTGGAAATTTGGGGCAACACTTACAGAACGTTACTACAACCATTATGTACATTACAAAAAAGAGCCATTCGCTTAGTTCATAAGGTTGATTTTTACTGTCATACCCACAATCTATTTATAGATTCTTATTTATTGAAATTCACTGATTTAGTAGAGTCTCAAACTGCACAGATTATGTTTAAAGTCAGAAATAAAATATTGCCAGAAAAGATTCAACAGTTATTTTCCGATAGAGTGGGGGGATATGACTATAGAGAAAACCTTAACTTCAGAACCTTGAAGGCTCGTACAACAATGAAAACATTGTGCATTTCGGGGGTTGGTGTGAGGATCTGGAATAAACTCTCTAAAGAGCTGAAGCAAAGTCCAAGTATGAGACATTTTAAGAAAGGTCTCAAGGCAGCTATTATTCAAAGTTATAAGGAAGAACAAGGGGGATAACACTGGTTGGGAACCAAAACTTTAGGTAGGATGTCATCAAGTAGGTGGCATGTCGGCGCAGGTGTGGGTAAATATATAAAGGTATGAAAATAACAGTGTATTTTGTCTATAAGCAGATGGGTGTGTATATGGGTGTATGTACATATATATGTTTGTATATGTAAATATATATATATGCATGTGTACAGATGTGTATGTGTGTGTATGCACTATTTTCATCTAGCTGAGGAAATCTTATTATACTTATTATTTCCTTTGTCAGAAAGGATATCGGACATTGAAAATACTGTGATAAATTACAGCTGGAAAAGGGGTATGACCACATAAGTTATACTTCAGCATACTCCTTTTCAGACTCATAATCACCGATGTGATGTGTTTTTTTATTGTTTTTGTTGTTTTTTTTTTGTTTGTTTCTTTTTTAAAAGAAATATATTCTGTACTTTGTGTCGTTTACACTGTCGGTGAAAGGTTTGTCTGAAATAAACTAAACTAAACTAAACTAAATTTGTTGTTACTGAAATACTAAACAATGAATACGACCTTGTTAACTGGAAAAAAAACATGTTTTTTATTTTTATTTTTATAAAGAATGCCACAGAGAGATTACCAGGAATGAGGCCAGCCAGAGGCTGGTTGTCCTCGTCTCCATCCCTGTAGGCCTGCCACCAGTTGGGGTCATCCTGGCTAATGACATGGAGTATATCTCCTTTCTGGAAGGACAGACCCAGCTCCCGACACGGCATGAAGGGGTCATCAGAGGGATCGTAGTCAAAGTAAGCGCGCACATGCATCTGAGGAGATGGTTTACAACAACAAGTTTAGTGTTTGTTTGCATGCTAGCGACAGTTCTCACGCACACTCTCTCATCTTAATAGACTTACCACAGTTTGTCTGTGGGGAGCAGGTTTATTGTGAGAGCTCGGGATGAGGAGGAAGGTCAGAGTTCCCTGCATTTCTTGCTGTTGAAAGCATAAAAATGATTGAGTAAAGCACAACTTTATAGTACTCACACCCCAAAAACCTTTCACATTTGTCATGTTGATGCGATAGAGAGGTTAGTGGTTGTATATTTTTAGGTGGGTTAAGAAATGGAATTGTAATGTGTGAATGATCTGGGTATAGTGATGGACTCAAGACTTGAACGTTCAAGGACACATAAAGACAATTACAAAGTCGATCCTCTATCACGTGAAGAACATTTCCAGAATTAAAAGACTAATGTCTTAGAAAGATCTAGAAAACCTCATCCATTCGTTTATCTTTAGTCATCTTGTTGCTGACATGTGATAAATGAATAAACTTGCCTTGACTTGTGAGTGCTTTTAATGATACCATGGATTGAAGTAAGTGAAAAGTGCTTGTTACTTGACATCATTCTGACAGTAATGGTTACCAGTAAGTCGTGCACTTCGTTGATGTGTTTTCCACGAATAGGAATACCGTTGATCTCCAGGATCTCGTCTCCCTCACTGAGGAGTCCGCTCCGTTCTGCTGCGCCGCCTTTCACTACACGACTCACCACCACATTGTCCATGTCATTACGCACTGTTGCACCCTGATAGCAACACATCCAATCACATAAGTGCTGTTAGAGGACACTAAATGATTACTCCATTCTAAACAGAATGGACGCACAGTAAACGTTTGACAGATACAGTACAGGGCAATAAGGAAATAAAAGATCAAAAGTCAGACAGTAACAGGAACTCAAACACATCATATCTCACCAGTGGAGTGTCTCTGGCCTTCTGCAGCCGCACTAATTTAACTGTCTCTCCGAGGTACTGGGTCACGCTTTCCTCTGCAATTTCCTGCACCGCTACGCTGTCATGAGCTTGCATCAGTGCCTGCCATATGAACACACAGAGAGACAATGAAAGGTTCCCTTTAAAATACAAGAAAAGTCATAAGCTAGCTTTAAAAGCAGTCATCACACAAGCTGCAGGAAGTTTAAAGGAGTGATTCAATTCTACCTCAACCCTTGCCATCCTTTTTATGCAGAGCTTTCCAAGCCAAGATCAGGACAGAGATTGCGGTTTTAGGTTATTTAATGTGACACACTTTTTTATGCACCACAATTAATATACATCACAGAAAATTACGCAGTTTCTTTGTCTTGCAGCAGAGGGACACAGAGAGAGCAGATGCAGTTTAGGCGTACGCACAATTCGTCTTAATTACCCGCAGCACTTAGGAGTCAAAAGGCAACATCACACATCAATGAACACTGGTGATTTCATATGCTTAAAAACAAGGTGCTTCAGATTTAGAAACCAAAGGAAAGAAGAGAAGTGGTCTAGCCAGAACCTCCATCCTTCACTAGATGCCTAAACTATTTTAGATGTGACGTTGTTCATAAAATTTTCTGCTTCCTGAAGAAATTGACATAATGTGTTCTAATTTCAACACAATGAGAGGGTTTCACACCTCACCAGAGCTCACCATTTAGTAGTAGTAAAAGTAGTAAAAGATGTTTAACAAAACATCTTATGCAGAACTTGCCTTTTCTAAAACCAACTACAATCAAATCATCCATTTTCTAACACCGTTGTCCCTTGTGGGGTCCGGAGGGGTGCTGGTGCCTATCTCCAGCTAACATTCCAGACGGGAATGTTAGCTGTCTGGAATGTCCAGGTACACCCTGAACAGGTTGCCAGTCTGTCGCAGGGCAACACAGAAACAGACATAGGACAAACAACCATGCACACACACACACACACTCACACCTAGGAAGAATTTTGGACTGTGGGAGGAAGCTGGAGTACCCGGAGAGAACCCAGGGAGAACATACAAACTCCGTGCAGAAAGACCCCGGGCCGGGAATCGAACCCAGGACCTACTTGCTGCAAGGCAACAGTGCTGCCAACTGCGCCTATAGTAGTCAAGTAATACAAATATACAAAATAATTATTCTGTATGTTTAAATGTTCTGGAGCACATGAATGAATTTCATCCAAACGATGATAAGTAATATTACCTCATCACTCTCCTTGTCAAGAACAAGAAAGGAGAGGAGAACATTTAAAACTTCACAGCTGCCTTTCAGGCATCAAGATGTTAATTTGCTAAACCCTGACCTTTGCCTTCCCAGTGGAAGGTGCAGGAGAAACAATTACCCTTTTGGAGACAGCCATGTATAACATTAATTATATTTCCAGCAGTTTAATTATTATAATATTAACTAAATAAATGAGCTGGCCTAAGAGGCTCTGCAGACACACTTATGTTGCCTTTTAATCATATTATATGTCAAGAAAGGGTTGCTGATCTCTGACCTGGAGATGGGGATTGGTGAGCAGCGCGCTGAGCTCCAAACCTTCCTTTTGTTGACTTGTCTGGAGGATCTTTTGGACCTGAGCAAAGACACAGTACAGTCAGATAAATCTGCCACTGAGACGTGTAAACATGCAGATCACAGAAAATAATAAACTACTATTTTAAACTGATTCCATGTATTACTTAGGTCTTACCAAAAAATGAAAAAAGGAAGTTCTAAACATTTTTCTTTTGTTTCGTTCAGATTTAAGTCTAAGATGGTTTAAATGTAAAAATATAATTACATACAGCTCTAAAATCTCTGTATTTAATGAGATTGAAATCATTACATTTTTGAAATGTAAGAAGATCTGAAAGCAGAGGTGGGAAAACATAGTTTGCCGACAATAATGATCATAATAAATATAAAATTAAAATTAAAATATGGCTTGTTAAAGTAGTTAACGTGACAAACATTTAATACAGAAAAGAATAACTTTTCCAGCGTGTTTGATTATTCAGTGTGACTTAATTTTATATTTATTTTTACATTATCCCTACTATTTAGTCTTCCATTTCATGTCCAATGTTTAATTTTATTTATTAGTTTCATTTTTATTTTATCTTTTTTTTTTCTGAGTTTTTCATACACTGTGTATGGCTTTTTTTTTTTTTTTTAGCAGAAATTGATTTATTCTCTTTAATATTTAATCTTTGCATTTTCTCCCCTCCTGTTTTCTCCTTTGTCCTTTTATTTAGCAATAAAATGGATAGTAAAAGTAGTAATGTAAAATTAATACTGTTGAGTATGATAAACAAATACTAATTAATGCCTCAATGTACAACCAAAGTTGGGGAAATTATTTTATTTGGATACAATATCTGACACATTAATTATTTTATCAACTGTTACTTATTGCAAATTTTGGCAGGAGAAGTCTTCCATACACACCGCCTAAATATGATTTTTTTTCACCAACTATTGATCTCACATCATTTGTTTAATTTGATTGGTCCTGCCTAACATTCTTGACTCTACTGATAAATATTAAAAATAAAAAATAAAAACATCCATTCCTGGCCATTTTAGCCATGTGCCGGTAACGTTTGTGGGAAACAGGTCTGTCTCACTGCTTTGTAAGAACATGTGCAGTCACAGATTATTCACTTGGCTACACTCTAATAGTTCACAGTAGGATTTCCACATTCCAGCTGCACCAAAGCTGGATCTTTCTCTTGAATAAACAAAAAAAAACAAAACAAAAAAGATGTATCAATTCTTGTTGTTCATGTGTGTTCATGAACAATGCTGCAAATGTTAATGTTACAATCCCTTCTGAATTATATTATTTACCATTTTTAGCTTTAAAAGTCTGTCCAGTGGATCTGGGATGTTCTTTTATTTGTCCACTATGCTGTGTGTTTCTATTTTAGATCATACGGTTCTTGTGTTGTCAGGCAAATTGGTCTTTTCTTACTCTGCCCTTCGGCCTCTTCATCTCCTGTTCAGAGCTTAGTTCATCCATTACACTAATCAAAGCTCTCACTAACAAGGTGACGCACTTCCCCCTCCCCCAGCAGCAGAGCTGCACCTCAGCCAAGCCTGCTGTAAGCTGCTGGAGTTTCTTTTTCTGGCTGCGCAGATCCTGGCCCTCATCCTGCGTTGTGCTCCATTGCTCAGCCAACACAGAGGGCTGCTGGGAGATTAGTTTACATAATGGTCAGTGTGAGTACCACAGAACGCAGGCAGTTAGTTTAGTTTCACTGCAGCTAAAACACTCTGTGTCTGATGTGTGAGTTCATGCTTAGTCTCTGCATGTGTGTGCAGGCTGTTTATTTTGAAATCAGTCCTGTGATGACTGAGCTAACAGTCATGTACCACTGCTGACTGCTCTGGCTGAAAGTCAAAATGAGTCAAAATTACTGCAAGTCTAGCTGGAAACTGGAAATAAACTGCAACAAGCTGGCTGGTCATTCATATTTTTCATGTCGAAATACCAGACTTTTCCTCCAGACTTACAGATTTTTAGCCTATTTTTAAAATGTAAACAAAATTTCACTTTTATTTTAATTCAGATTTTTAGCCTATTTTTAAAATGTAAACATAAGTCCAGTTTTATTTTAATTCAGATTTTTCTACAGAAGTCTTACATTAAAAAAAGAACCTGTAAAAAACAGCGATTGAAAGTAAAAAAATCTGATCTTTTTGCTGAAATTGATTTTTTTTTTTTGCGTGGTTCCTCATACTACTGAATGATGTAATCATAATCACACTTCTGTGTGAAAGTCCCCAAACATACCACATGTGCAGAAGAATTCTGACATCACATGGCAGCGTACTGTTTACAAAAGTAATAATGGATACTGCCGTCTATGGATCACTTTTAAATTTTATTCAGCAATGGCAGCCAACGGGATTGTCACACAATCATAACAAGACGAACAAAATTAATAGATAGAAAGAAAGCGGTGCCATTTTGTAAAGCGTTGACAGCAACGTTCTGTAGAGAAATTTGTTTGGATGTGATGTTAGAATCGGGAGTGGTGCAATATGTAATATGACGTGCTTCAGTGGAATAGACGTCATTCATAATTCCATAATTATGGAATTATTTATGTCCGATCTGGCTTCTCCTGGTACAAAATTATGATACTTACATGTCTCATGTCAGTGACGTAAAAGTCAAATAAAACTTGATATGACCGTTCAGACTGCCGACTCTTTGAAAACAATCAGACACGTATCCGTTTTAGTATCACATCGGATTTTTTCGAGGTGAAAAACATATTAATTGGGAAGTTCAAATTGTCATAAAAAGTCAGATTAAGCATATGGGCAAAACAAAAAAAATCGGATTTGTTTGGCATTTGCCTGGTGTGTTAAAATAGCCATACGTAGCTGGAGCATATAATGGATCTGCTGTGTTACTCCTAACAATTCACATCATAATTTCTGTTTTTCAACAATAACTGTGCTGTGGTTATTTTTGAACAACTCCCATACAGCATGGCTCACTTCATTGTCATTTTCTGTGCTAATGATGGAATCCGAAAAGAAAACAGCAACTGACAGCAATCACAGTGAAACATATCTTCATTCTTGCCATGTGGCTCCAATTTTCTGCCTATTTTCCTTCTTTTGCGTCACTTTTTTGCCAGTAGACACACTAACAAAAAAGCTTCAAAGTCAAACTAACAGGTACCAGACCAGATGCAAAATTGTTTCATCAGCTGAGACCCAGAACTTTTTATAATCTACAAAAAGTTCTGGATTCAATATTTTGGACCCAGTTACATTGAATTGCAAAGCCTAAATAAATCTGCAACATGGATAGTTGAATACCTCCTGGCAGAGATCCTGTGCTTGTACTGTCAGAGGTGAGGTGGGACTGATCCTGCTTGTCTGCTGGGACAGAACGCTGTAGATTGTGTAGGCATTCCTGAATTCCTCCTTAGCAAGGAGTTGCATTATCACTTCCACATCCTGCTGGCTCTGAGAGTCACTCAAACTGTGCTGGACCCACTTCAGAACCTGTAGTAGTTCATCCAGTTCTGACAAACAGGTACAGAGAAAGGAACCAGATGATGTTTGGAGAAACAGAATAATAACAAAAATCAGAAATAACAAGGTATCTATAAAATATTTTCTACAAGTAAAATAATAGAGTGACAACCAGTTTAATTTTATCGGGGGGCTAGTTGACTTTGATTCTAAAACTGTTATTTACAAAACCTGAGATTTTTCACAATTTTGAGCAGCATGTTAGGAAAAGCCCGTAAATCAGTAAAAAAAAACAAACCCTGATCTGTGTATCTCCAAAGAAAGGGGTTTTCTAGAAAGTTAGATGGTTATATCAGTATTTCCAGTTCAGAAGCTTAAAAGACTTTACACTGTCTGTCTTCGAGGTCCGGCATCCTGCATGTTTTAGTTCTCTCCCTGGTTTAACACACCTGGATCAAATGATAGCTCATTAGAAGCCCTAAGAAACACATTGACATGCTGAAAAGGTTGTTATTACCACCAGGGAGAGAACTAAAACATGTGTGACATCATGCAGGAAGCCGGCCCTCGAGGACTGACTTTGGGCACCACTGCTTTACACAGTTGAATATATGTTGAATATTCTTCAAGTTTTTAAAATAAATTTAAGAATTTACACCAGATTCTTTCTAAACTTTTTTTATTTGTTAGATTGAAAAAACCAAGTTTAGCTGTTAAATGACTTGATTATTCAGTGAGAATCTAAGCTGCTTCTCATCAAATTATCGTCATATTAGACCAAAGAAAGAGATATTCATGAAAAAAAATCATTGGAGTGGCTCACTCTAAAAGGTTATTCCTAAATATATGACTCCTCCATCCTTTATTGTCCTAGAACAATGTGGTTTAAAAAAAGAGTGGGAATCTCAGATAGCCAATAAAACACAGACCCCCTCCCCCGCCTCTGCTCTGCCTTTTCACTGGTTATTGTTTTGACTCCTTTTGTATTCCCAGATTTTTTGTAAAGCCTCTTTTCTTCCCTGACCTGCGTGTCTCTTTTCCTTTCAACCCTTCCTTCCTCCATTTAACTTCTACAATCCTCTTGAAAACATCTCAACAATCCCTGCTGCTCTAACTTACGGTACTCACCCAACACAGGATCTAGGCACGTCACTTTATTGGTAGCCTTTTCCTTCCCCTCAAAGGTGGGATTGTCAATGCCGATCTTTGGGTTCTGTGACAGCTTCTTGAGCCTCAGCGAAGCGTTGGGATCGATGTCATGCCTCCCCTTGCCATCCTCCTCCTTCCGCTTCCTCAGCTCCTCCTGGTAATGCTGGATCCTCTCCATGTGGGAGCTGCAGTGTGGAGATTTGTTGAGGCTACCTTCCTGCCCCGGACAGTCCACAGCCCGCTCCCTGTGGCTCACGGCCAGAGCGGAGGCTTCTTGCACATAACCATTTGTACGGGATGCAATCATCCCTGTTGCACCAGGGTACAGTTCAAACCACCCCAGCCTTTCCTGAGGTCTGCTGGAGCTTTATGAGGAACTGCTGCTGAACTTAAGAGTCACAAGACCCCCATTGTGGAATATTGTCCTTTTGTTCTGTTCCTGTGATATCCTGGTATACAAACACAGAAAAAGATTTTTGCTTTAACACAGTTTACACAACATATTCAGACTGAAACTTCAAGAATACATTACTAAGTAAGTAACTAAGGTTTATTTATAAAAGGCTGCTACAACTTTCTCTCTCCAACTTAAGCATGAGGGCAAGAGAAAATCAGATTGGTATTCATTAAATGTTTTATGTTGAAGCTCAGACGGTAAGGCACAAATTTTTCTATATTTTCTTTATTTGGCTGAGAGGAGTCCAAGCTTTTTAAGAAAAGGTTTGATGGAAGCATATTTAAAAAGCGAGGCGGGCCTAATGCAAGGATCGATCAGATTGAAGACTTTTAAAAACAGAAATGGTTGGGCAGATATCGGCTGTGTTTGAAGAGGATTCAATGTATGTATTATTGTTTTTATCTTGTAACCAGGTTGCTATGTATTGCAAATTTTTTTGCCCAGGTCCCTCTTGAAAATGAGCTCTAGATCTCAACGGGGTTTACCTGGTTAAATAAAGGAAATATATATAAAAAATATAATGTTGTCTAGAGTGCTGTTGATGTCCTAAAAAGGGCAGTTGTTAATTTTGATTCAATTTTAACGAGTAAATCATTTTTTAAATGCAATTAGTCACATTTTTATATACCTGCAAAAGTCTTGAGCCAAATCTTTGCATTTATGTGTTTATAGTATGCCTGTGGCACACAAGCAACATCCACAACAGCAATAAACAAAATGGTGCTCCTTTTGGCCCTGTAGGGGTTACATTACAGACCCTCTTATTACCTTGATTAAAAATTTGAATAAAGTCCCACAACTAAGTAAGATCAAGTCTTACTCCTATTTGCTCTTATCTGTCCACTAATCAAGGTAAGAACAGACAGTGCTTTCTGGCCTCCATCACATTTAATTCTCTCCTATGTAACCTTATCCAGCCATTTGTTTTACCATGCTTGTTCCCAACTTTCCATCACATTGTAGTCATCACTACTTGACTGACCACTGTTGTGACTTTTATAGATTAGGGCCTATTTTGAGGGATACTACACACAAATCTGGATTTGAGAGTCTGACTAAGGCACGTTGATGTGAGGCGTCTGTTAGGTCAATTTGTGCAAAGAAGAAGAAACCAGAATTATCTTGTGACTGGTTAGCTCATTTGCCAAAATTGCTGACATCCCCAAAATTAAATGGCCTCATTTTACACCAAGTCTTTAGAGCTAATAACGTCGGGTACGTCTGTCACCGCATCTACTAAATCTCTCCCCTACAGAGGCATTTAGCAATAGTTAGTGTGGCCAGGTACTGCTGACAAACAGCAGAGACTGCCAGGAGGCCATCTGTTCTCGTGGGCTTAATTAAGCTTGGGATTTCGGTGGCCACAGAAGGACTGGGAGGGATGCTGCGAAGCGAGAGAGAGAGAAATCCGCCAAGGTAGAAAAGTAGCACGTGACACAGACAAAAAACACACACTGCGAAGAAAAATTTGGGCCAGAAACAATGCGTCCTGTGCAGAATTTCAGAAATTATAATAAATGTTTGTGAAATACAATAAGAAATTGTCATGCCATATGTTAAGTGGCCAACTAGTATCACAAAGTGTATGGAATGAAATAACAAAAGCTAATAAAAATGTAAACTAGAAAATTTCGGAAGAAATTTAGCCGGGGCCTGCCAAACCATGCCCGTCGGTTTGGGCCTGGCGTTGTCATGCTAGAAATTAGCATCGATGCTAAAGAACGCTGCAACGTAATCAATAGCATGTGGAGAATCACAAGAACGTTAAGTAAGGTGGACGTGCACCATTCAGTATGATGTAAAATTTGTCAAGGATTTTATTTTGGAATTTTTGTGAAACTTCATTTCAAAGGGCCAAACTAATCCCATGCGTAATAGTCATTGGGTTAAAATAGTTATATAATGCTGAAAACACAAGTAGTTGATGTAAAAATATTAAAGGCTTTTATTTTGAAATGTTTGTTAAGCTTCATTTCAAAGCGCCAAACTAATCCTATGTTTATCAGTGCTTTGGATAATAAATTCACATAATGCCCAAAAGAGCAAATACCTGATGTAAAATTGTCAAGGCTTTTAATTTGAAATTTTCAGTATGCTTCATTTCAAAGGCCCAAACTAATACCATGTGTAACAGTGCTTTGGATGAAAAAGTCAAATAAAGCCAAAAAGAGCAATTACATAATGTAAAAATATTCAAGGCTTTTATTTTGAAATTTTTGTTAAGCTTCATTTCAAAGGGCCAACCTAATCCCATGAATAACAGCCATTGGATAAAATCAGTTATATAATGCTGAAAACAGCAATAATCTCATGTAAAAATTCTCAAGGCTTTTATTTTGAAATTTTCAGTATGCTTCATTTCAAAGGGCCAAACTAAATACCATGTGTAACAGTGCTTTGGATGAAAAAGTCAAATAAAGCCAAAAAGAGCAATTACGTCATGTAAAAATATTCAAGGCTTTTATTTTGAAATTTTCAGTATGCTTCATTTTAAAGTTCCAAACTAATCCCATGTGTAACAGTTACTGAGTTAAATCAGTTATATACAGCCCATAGCAGCAAGTAGTTCTAAAGGCCAGTTCAGTCCTGATCTGTTTCAACTGAGGGTTCCACTATAGATAGAACTACAGTGATGCGTATTTGTAGTCCTAATCACCAGCCAATAGCCTCTTGAGTTCCGTTGCTATGGTAAATAATGGTCTCAGCAGGTGTGAGCTGTGAGTCATACATGCTGCAGACACAATTGTGTGTTTGAGCCAACACGTTTTACTGAAGAAGAAGCATTGGAAACAAATCCTTCCTGTTCGGGAACCGTAATACATATTCGAAAAGCGTTTGGAGCGTATGAGAGGCCTATGGGTCTTCTGCAATAGTCCCGAGATTCATATCTGTACCTCACTCAGAGCATTTACAGCGATGAGAGAAAGAAATGTTGTGCCCAGATCTGAAATTCTATTCAAATACATTGGAGAAAGCCTCAGACAGCCTCAGAAAATGCTGTCGCATTACTTTGCTCTGAAGCACCGTGACAGAAAACCGTACGGTCTAGATAAATTTCGAAAACATTTTACCGGAGCAGACAGGCGTATCAATGTCAGGACCGATTTTGATACCAATCGTGCGATATTTGTGGGCGTGATGGTGATTTCAAAATTATTTTGGGCTGAAAAAGGTCTCTTGATTTCTCACTCTAATCAGCGAGAGACGCACTCTAATTTTAGGAAAAATGAGAAACTTTGGGTCGCTTAGAGGCAAATTGTGGACAAACCGTAACTGGTATCGACGAGCCGTCTTCACTTTCGAAGAGATCACAGACGTATCTACAAAATGAAATTTGAATGGCATTTCTAGGTGAATTTGTGACGACACAGAAAATCCTCAAAAATAGGGTAAAATAGGGAATTTCTAGGATTTTTCCCATTGACTTATAATGGGATTTTTTTCGTAGTTTTTTGCGAATTATGTCGCCACGTTAAGCCCAAATCCCACCAAAAGTAATAGCTCCAATGGCGTGAATTTTCTGCACGTTTTGATGCCTCATTTGTAGGTGTGCACGCAGCGGTAAGAGCCGCATTAACGGTTACGGAAGAAAAATAAAGAATAAAGAGACACTTCTCTCCGACAATAGTAATAGGTTCCTGCCAAAGGTTCCTGCCATTGCTTTGCATGGCAGGCCCCAATAATAAAGAAACCTTTCTTGGGAGAATAGCAATAGGTTCCTGCCATTGCTTTGCATGGCAGGCCCCAATAAAATCTGTTTGCATGAGCTCATACAAGACTACACATTTTAGTCTTGTATGAGACTAAAATATCATATCAAGGCACGTTTCCCACATGCCTTTGGCATCAGGCATGTGGGAAACACAGCAAAACACATGGGAAAAGGTGCTCTCATTATATGAGACCAGAATCAAATGACAAACATTTAAATTCCTAATTTAAACCACTGTTTTTATTCACCTTATTTACATGCACAAGAACAGCAAAAAAAGGCCAAAACAAGCTATTTACAAGTACTTAATTTGATCATATTTGTGATTACTTTAGATTATTTTGGAATTGTTACCCTTACTCTTTTTATAAAGTTTTTTTCAGAATACTAATTTCCAATGTTTTCCTCCTAAAACACAGAATTGTGTACTCATCTGTTTTATGTTACTGTTCTATTTATCTTAGTTTGATCATCTCCAGTTTTTCTTTCCGTCTGCTTTCAATCTCTGTAAAAAACTGTTACACGTTTTGATTGATTTATTAAATAATGTTAATCTCTTAGTAAAAAAGAGATTAACAAATAAATAAAGTAAGTAAAGTAAATAAATAATAAATAAAGTAAATAAGAAACGTAATGACATACCAGCAGAGAGACGTTAGAAATTAAAATCGATGGAAAAAAATAATAGTAATAAAAAGATAACTGACACCATCTATAATATTGTTATTAATTATATTAAAGGTAGGCTGTGTAAACAATCATTACTATGAGAGAAGAAACTAAACTTTGACATCACAATAATTTTCTGTTTTTTATACTCTTGTTTACCCTTCGAGTTCTTGTGACAAACTTTCTGTTCTTGTAATATTGCTTCATCTGAGATTGTTCTGTGCTTTAACAACTAGTTGCTTGTTGGGAGTAATTGTTATAAAACACGACCTGAGGTAAAGTTATTTTTTGGGAAGCATATAAAAACACTCACTGAAAGACGCTGAGAACAAGCTGTTATTCTAAACGTATGTTTAGATTTATTTTTTACTTTTCTGCGCCAACGTGGGACCTAGCATAGCGGAGGAGACCTAGCATTGTCCCGCTAACTCTGCTCGACAGGACGGCAATTGTCCCGTAAAGATGGTTAAGGTTGGGTTACTCACCTCCTGAATACCAGCGAGCTTCTTGAGCTTGTAGTAAGACACAGTCGTTGTTTAATTGTCCAGCTTTGTTCATGCAGAAACAAACTGAAAAACTTCCTCAACTTCCTAACTCAGTCTGAACGGGACGCGTCCAACAGCTACGAGCACAGACAGGACATTTGTGGCTGCTGCTGCCGTTGGTGGAGCTGCGCCGGTTGTTGTGAGTCGTTTCCTTGGCAACACCATAGCACCACAGCGCCTCCTACAGGTCAACCACGTAATAACCCCGCTTTGTTAAAAAAAAAATTGAGATTACAATTTAAATGACAAATACGCCAGACCATAAAATTTCGCTTTTGAAAAATATGAGAAGAAAATTAAACATAAACAAAAATAAATAATATGGTAGTTATATTGCAAATGGTTAGATAAAGCAAACACTGCTGAATATATACATAGCATGGCACATAGTTTTTATTAAAAGTGAATATATGCATGCATATATTCACAGGCCTGCTTTAACTAGTCACATCACTTCATTTATCTTTTTTTATCTCAATTGCTCAGTATATTCAAGAATATTAGACACACATGGTTTCCTATAATACATAAAGACTTGGTTCATTTGGTAGTGTAAAAGAATTACTCTTCATTTCTGACTGTCATCATCTTATTGATCCTCTTACATTTACCCCATTTTTATTCATCATCATAGTCAAATGTCTGCTTTCTTGTCATGACATTAACAATCTCCACCTAATAAGATGTGCTGTCATTTCATCTTGCAAGGAAGAGGTGAGGTGAAATAATCTAATCTTAGGCCACTTCTTGGAGAAAAAAAAAAGAAAACAGAAGAAGACCAGAGCTGCCTTTTTCCCCAGTTGCATTTTGTTGTTAGACTAATCTTTTCTGACAGCTCTGCTTTCAACCTCTTTTCCTTGTGAGACTCATTCTTGCCAGTTTTTGATTCTTAAATACTTTCTTTCCTGAAAAGGTCCATGTGGTTTGTAGCTATTGATTTCAGTGCAGCTCAATTATGCTGCTATACAGCACAAAAAAGATGACAAAAATGTAATTTAGTCAATGTTTAAGAAAATGACTTGCAAAAATATTCACAGAACCTCTTACGTTTGGTATCAGGCTTGTGGAAAACACAGCAAAACACATTGGAAAGGTGCTCTCATTATCTGAGAAAAAAATAAAACTTTCTGGCTAACATTACCTGTAGATGAAAGCTAAGACTGCACTGCAGTAATCAAAACAATAGCAAAATGTGGAGACCCTACTAGGAACAAAGAGCTTGGTCTGAGTAGATGGGAGAATGTATCCAGAAAATACAGTACAGTTCTGAGAGAACAGCTGATGAAGACTTTAAATTGGAGGAGAGGTTCACCTTCCAGCAGGACACCAACCATAAACAACACTGAACTGACAATCTTATCTACAGTGAGAATTCTATCACATAGAAAGCTCAATGCAATTGGCTAGGCTTCCTTTAATAGACAATATTTTACAAAATGGCATTAAAAATAGAATTTTATAGAATTAAAAGGGACAGTCCACCAACTATTGACTTAAAACGATGCATAACTTTCTTTTAACTAAACAATTATGAACTACTTTTGTGGGTGCTTTGCTGTTGGAAGGTCTAAGATGGTCCCTAGTATTAATTTCCACAGCTCCATTCCTTATGGTCAATATAGGTTTGCCCTTACTGGCTTCCAGTGAAATCCTTTTCTGAAAAGTTGGCAGTACAATGTTTCTCAAGAAGCTGACGAGACACACGGGCTAGCTGCATGTTCATTACCTTTGACAGACCCTTTCCACGTACAGGTGGCTACCTGTCTGATCCTGCCAGTACCATTAACTTGTCTTAAAAAGTAAGCCATTCAGTTCTAAGAACATATAATTGGGACAGTGAAGCTCCAAATGACTGTTTGTGGGCCATCTGATTACTACGTTCTTACTGCCTACAATCTAGTGCTGACCTCATGTTATGGGTGGAGTCATCAGACTGAAAACTGTGTGTGTTCCTTCACTTTTTGCTGACTTTAAACAGCCTTGAAACTATTCCTAGCCCTCATTTTTGTATGCCTTCTTTATTAATATGTATATTACATAATTAATTCTGATAAGGCAGCCTTCATAACAACAACCACATTAATGGCAAACACATAAAATACCTTCCTGACTTGGGGAGCAGTGACAGAAAATGTCCCTTTCACACACATTCCTTCACGCAGCCACAACTTGCTCACACCAGGATCAACACTCTAGTATTATCTCAGCTTAAGAGTTTAGCCAAAGAGGATTCTTATCTTAAAGTAAAAAGGTTTACATCTGGTTTAAATATTGGCTGACACTTTAAGCTAAGAGGCTGTATGTTCTCCCTACAAGGATGTTTCCCTGGCGCTTTGACGTAACTCCAACAGTTCAAAAACAGATATTAACACTCCTGTCTCAAACCATCCTGCAGCCCAGTCCAAAATGTGCACATTGCTGTCTTCAAACTAGTTAAAATGCACTGGGACATTATGCTTAGAAGGTATCCTTTTTAATTTCTCAGATACTTAAGCCACTCAGTGTTCTTCTGCGTTTTCATTTCTCTGTCTGTGGACTGAATTGAGTGTTTTCTTGAAATTCAGGATGCCTCCAGTTAGGGTCTCCACAGATCTGAAGTGCTTTCTGATGCATTTGTGTGCCCGGTCCTTTGCTTCTGTCCCTTGGGGACCTGTTTGGTTTCATGCTGAATTCTGCAACATAGAACCAAAAAGGTCCCTGCAGGAATAGGGGGTTTAGCCAATGAATGAACGATGTCTCCCATTAAATCTATGCTCTTTTCTCTTATCCCACCATAGAAAGTAATTTTGGCTTAGGGTTTCTAAACTGTGTCACTTTCTTGAAAGGAATCATTGCTCAAGCTTTCACAGAGAAATTACTCTGTATCCAGTGTCACTATGTTTAACGTTACTCTTTCCTGGATGTTCTCTTAGCTAGGTGCTTCTGTGTTTAGCTGTGTTTCTTTCTGGGATGGAGTCACTGACCATGTTCTCAGTTTTGATTTTCTTTCAAAAAAAGCAAAGAAAGTACTCTTGGTCCAGTAGCAGCTTTCCTGGTTGTAGTTATGGACGTAGTTATTCGTACTATGTCTCTCGGTATTTCTTTTTCATATAAAGTAGCCAAGACTCAATGCTTTGGTGCTCAACTGTATCTTTCCTATATGATCAAGTTATTGATGCCATTATCTCTGTGTTCTGTTTGCTTTTCTTTCCTGTAGAAAGTACTATTAGCCAGTGATTCTGCATCTCTTTCTTGGAATCATTGACCAAGCTGTTCATGTCATTAACTTTGTGTTATCTTTGGTTTACTCCTTGCACTGTCATTCTTTCTTTGATAGAGCAAAAATAGTTAGCATGAAGAATTGCTTCAAAATCAACCACTTATTGCAGTCAGATATGCTTTCTCAAACTGGTAAACTTTTTACCTGTAATGAAACTGGTAAACTTTTTACCAGTTTCATTACAGATCAATTGAGTCTTTGTTAGACTCTTCCTGTTGAAGAGTCTAACAAAGACTCTTCACAGACTCTGATTTATCAGCTGTAAAACCTTCAGCACCAATGACAAAACCTCCCACTTTTTCCATAGATATATTTTATTAAAAAACGAAAGCCAACAAGAACCCTTTTTTACATAATGATCAAGGATTTATTATCTTAGTCTCTTTCATCAGTTTCATATCATTACAGAAAATGTTATTGTACAGCGTTGATCAATGTCTCCTCATTGCTTAATAATTTCCTTAGGAGTGCTGGTCACATATATCTGTACAATATGGTTATTTTTTTCTGTACATTTCTTGTGAAGTTGGTTAAAAAGGCTGTCAGCACTTAAAGAAGCTGTTTCTTTTCTTTAATCTTTTTCTTAAATAGTTGATCAAAAAGAAAAAGAAAAACAAAACAAAAATGATAATTTCTCCCCGGCTCAGCTTGTCACCTTGGTGGGGTTTGGAGTTTAAGTGAATATAAGGAAGCTTCAGGGTCTGGGCCTGGCTGGCGTGGGTGTGCCCCTAATACCCCCAAACCACCCTCCACCCTCCTACCCACCCCACACACACTCACACACCTCACCCTCCCGATATCGCCTCCTTCCTGTCCAGGCATTTGGCACTGCGCACATAAACAAGACTCACAAGATAAACAACAAGCAAAGCTCTTTGTGAAGCCATTATGATGCATACTAATGAGGGAAAAAACAGAAGTGTCACCTTGATGGGCCCTCAGAGGAGGAGGTGGCCTTGATATGCAGCCTCTTTCCTCTAAACTGAGCACCGTAGGAAATCTGGAGCTTTCCATGTTTTCTTCACTTTCAAAAAACTGATTTTTTTTTCCACTAAAGATGAGAAAATAATAATTTTATTTATTTTTTTTGTCCTGGCAGGCACCTACAGCGGTCTATTAAAATGCTACTGCTATAGATAAGGTCTAGCATTGAACACACAAAGCAATTGCAATGAAAGGAACAAAGTTACCTTAATATAATAATGATAAGAAGAATAATGATAATAATAATAAGAATAATAATCATAATAATATATTACAGAATAAATCTCTTTTTATAATTAGATTTTTTTCATTAAAAGTTATATTTTCTTTGTTTGAAATACTATAATCTTTTTAAATTATTTTTTTAAATATGTATCTAGGTTGTGATCAAGATGTTGACTATACCTCAACGTTATCCAAATCAATAAAAACTAGCTGTGCCGTTGCATATTACAGAATAGTCAATGATATGTGGACATGCACCGTGAACCACCCATTCCAACGCTCGCTATATGTGACGTCGTCCGGCGTCCCCCTCTGATGACATCATAGCCGTCCAATGACCATGACGTCAACCACCTCGCCCTTGTGCAGCTCCACGTATTGCTCTGTTTTTGGAGGTAGCATCAGGAGCCCGTTGGCACTGCGCATGCTCATCAGTCTGCTGCTCACCTGGTTCCCTGCGAGGAGACCACAAACGAAGAGCTTGTACTTATTTACATTTAGTTATTTACACTGGATGAGAAGAAAGCCATCGTTGAAAGAAAGCAAAAAGATGCACAGTTTGAGTTCGCCTTAGCTTATAGCTTTTTACTTTACTCTATGTTTACTTTACTTGTCAGTACTTTAAACACTGACAAGGTAGTTTGTCACTACTTTCTCTATTTCAAAAAAGTTTCTGTTGCTCTTAAAAATAAATTTTTGCTGCTTTACGTTGTTGTACCTGTGCTCTGTGCCCATGGCAGAGGCTCCTGGTGATGCCACGTCAAAATGCAGCGGTGATATTCAGGACGAGGGTCCAGCTTCACATCACATGACAACTAAATTATAAACAAACATACAAGTTAAAGCTTTATTAAACCCCTACAAACATAAATGTAGGGCATTCCTCTATTTTTCTTAAAGTGCTTGCTGTTTTACACTTTTTAGGTAGTTTGCTAGAATTCAATGCTTTTTCAAGCCTCATGACATAGACAAAAAATAAAATGTCGGGATTTAGTGCAAATCCACCAGTGTGAATTGTCTAAATTTTTAACTGTCACAGATTAATTAACCAGCTAATATGAGATTGTTATACTTGCGTTGGTGAATAAAGAGCACTGTGACAATAATGGCGTAATATTCTGCACAATAAAAACTTGACACTGACAATTTATTCTAAAGTCCATATCAAAATTAAAATAAAGCATAAGTAATATAATTGCACCAATAAGAATCAATGTAATCTAATAATTTTGGAGCAGCTTCCATTTAAGAAAGACCAATTACATTATGTTATAGATTCTTGTTTTAATTTTTTTGTGTAAAAACAATATTGATATATTTTTATTATTATTAAATGTATTTTTTGTTATTTGTGTCTTACTATGCCAGACGAATCTCATCCTGGCTCATTTTTTAAAGTTATACCTAAAATGTCATCTACAAGGTGTCTTGGCCAAGACAAGAACAGCTGAAGACAGCACTAAAATATGCCACATGGATAAAAAGACCGGAGGTCAATAAAATATAGTTGCCTCGTTGAGTCTGGTTTGTAAGGGTAAAGATTTAATCTAAATCTGATGCTAGCTACTTGGGAAAATTGCCCGAATGCAACTATGCTCTAAGACCATTAATGTCTTTACAGCAAAAGCGGCACTAATATATTCAACTTGATTTCTAACTGCGTTATAATTGCAATTGATGTAGAGGTGCATGCTGCATGCAGGAAAATGGTTTCCTGCCATTTTCCTGCATGCATAATGGCAGGAAACCAAATCCTTTACTTGTTAATGCTTGATGGGGGACATAAGCTTAGCCTGCTCTGGGTGCATGATATTCTAGTGATTTCTTTTACCCACTCTATTGTTATGAATATTCAAGACAGAGGATCAGGCCATGGGGTTGCTGATGTCTTTGCCAAGTCACAGCAAAATGTTGTGGTCATAAATATGCATCCGGAGGATGATGAAAACACAATTACTTGATGATTTAAGATGCAGCAAGACTTGAGTAGTTTTGTGCAAACATTGACTTTCATTTATTTATTTATTTTGCAGTTTGATGCCTGTACACTGAAAGCACAGCAATGAACCCAAGAAATTTTTTTTGGCTTCTCTTATATGCTTTGTGAGTCCTACCCTCGCTTTGATGATGGTGGGCCTGGGGTCCAAAATACCCTGCATCTTCCTCAAAGCAGGGATGACAAAAAGATTACAGGTGACAACAGCGGACACGGGATTTCCTAGGACATACGGGCGGACAGAGGGAGGAGGACGAGAGGAGAAAGCACAAAGAAAAATATCTGAGTAACGAGTCTGTGCGCATTGCTGGTAGAATCGCTCTTTCTCTCAACTTCACACACTACCTGGGAGGGCAAAGATTAGTTTGCGAGCACCGTCTATGTCCAAGGTGGCAAATGTTGTTGGGAGCCTGAAAAAAACAAATAGTACAATAAAACAACAAATGTCATTGGAGAAAAATAATTATGAAGACCACAAATGATTTAAACAGTCTCAATAATTAATCACATTCTGTTTGCTTTACCCTGGTTTCATGAAAACACGACCAAAATGGATCTGAGCATGAAGATCAATATCCAACACCTGCTTGAGGTAATCCTGAAAAATAAAATTAAAAGGCAAAATTTTAAAATGCACATTTCTTAACTTAAAAATGACATTGAAATCCAATGTCATTCTCTGTGCTTTAAAAATAAAAAAATGTTCAAATACTAATGAAATTTGTTAAATTCCTTTCTGCTATCTCGCTATCTACCACAAGGTGTCAGTAAAACAGCATTATTACCCCTTGTAACTGTACCTTCTCTCCCATGGACACTCCTCCTGAGGTGATGATGACATCAGCACGGCTGATGCCTTCATTCAGAGCGTTCAAAAGGTCATCTGGGCTGCAAGGCATAAAACAGAGAAACAAAAATACACAAAAGCATTAACTACCAATTTATTTCAGAGAGAAAGAAAGTTATATGAAAAAAATCTGCAATGCATAATGTTTTTATATTTCATCACGTTACAGCATTAGTGCAACATATTTTTTCAGGATGCTATGATTATATGCTATGATATAAACGATGTAGTAGAAGATAGGAGGTTTGGGTAACTAGACACATTGTTATTTATCATGTCTTATCAAATTTTGTCTTCTTTTATCTTTACAATTATATGCAACTTTTTGCTGGTCTATCACACAGGATTGAAATTAAATATTTGCTTACATAAATTGACAAAATCTGGAAAAGTGTAAGGGGTATGAATACATTTACAGGCCATTTTATGAAAGAAGGCCTGGCACAGACTTAATGTGAACCTTACTTGTCCCCAACGATTCCCAGATTGATAGTGGGGTAGCCATGTTCCTGGATTGTGGCAAGCAGGGTGGAACGATTGCTGTCCCTAATTTTCCCAGGATGGAGGTCATCCTCTGGGTTCAACAGCTACCAAGAAGCAATGCAGAGTGGAATGAATATTAACAAAGTGGATAAAGAAGCAAGTAATTAACAGGGAGAGTATTTAATGACCCTTGTCGCGTATCCTTTTTGGTTACAAACATAAAGGCATGTTTTAGTATTTGGAGTGTGTGCAAAATAATTAGGTTCTGACTGAATAAAATGCCACAAGTGATGAAAAATGTCTCACATAAAACTGTAATACTATGTTTACAATGGTCATATGTCACGGGATAATGAGAATTACTCTACACTCAGAGTTGCAAGCCTTGTTGGGACACACACATAGCTGCAGATAATATAATTTGGGTCTAATTTGATGAAACGTGGAAAGTTAGACACAGAAAAAAAACATTAAACTTTTTTATGTAGAACAAAGTGTCTGTTTAGATTAGTTGATAGCAGGATCCCTGTATGATATTTAATCAGTTAAAGGTTTCCTGTTTTAGCAAAGTCAGGATGACCAAAATGTATTAAATGAAAAAGTGTACATATTACTCTCTTCAAATAAAAAAAAATTAAAATAAATTAGATAGTATTTTGCAGGATTACCTTTTAAACTGTATTACAGGGTCAAACATTTTGGGCATTCTTCCTCAAGCTTCTCACAATAGCTTACTGTAAATTTGGCCCATTCCTCCTCAAACCTGGGGTAACTGGATAAGTTCTGTATGCTGGCTTTACCATCAGATTTTCTATGGAACTGAGGTCAGAGTTTTGTGATCTCCACTCCAAAACCTTAAGACACATTGTAACTATTTTGGCAGTATGATTAGGCTGATAGTCTATTTGGAAGATCCATTTGGGCCAAATGTCTTGAAATGCTGCTTCGGTGTTTCCACTTAATGCCCTTTCTATTTGTGAGAAGTGCACCGGTCCCTCCCGCAGAAACACCCACATAACATGTCGCACGAAGGACTTTCAAAATAGGATGGCGTTTCAAGTTGCCTCTCTTATAATCTTTCTCTCATTAATCTGACATTAAGCAAATAGAAATCATTTTAGGATTCCTAACTGACCTGAAACAGGAAAAGTTTAATCGGATTTAATGATAAATAGTGAGAAAAAAAAGCTATGTACCTCTTTAAGCAGTGTGTCTATAAATATTAGCTTCACATGTCAGAATTAATTTTACTGCATTAATATTCAAGAATGTACTCAAATTATTGGTTGTAAAATTAGAAACATTTTGTGAGTGAGTGCTGCAGAATAACATTAAATCTGAGCTCAACTTAATACTCTTTTCTAACAGATAATCTGATGGGAAAGCTGATGAAGGAAATATGAAATCCATTTGCATAAAAATGTCAACATGGTTGTTTAATACCTGCTGATTTATACCCAGAATGTGATTTTCTGTGAACGTTGTAGGACACACAAACTTTGGTCATAACTGAAACACTGATTATGTAGTTTTAGCTTTACCTCATTTCCTGTAGACATGACCGCCACAACAGGAAATTTCTGCACTTCCACCTCTGTGACCCCAACAGTGGCCAACAGGCCAATTTCAGAGGGGCCCATATGGGTGCCCTTCGCCAGCACACACTCCCCACGCTTGATGTCATGACCGATAGGCCTGTGAAGATGCAAACATCGAATTAAAAAAGCTGCAAAATCCCTGAACGATGTTGTAAGGCTGTTCTTACATTCTGTTAGAGACATCCTATGCATTTTAAGCATTCCTTTGGCCTCTGGCCATAATTAGAATTAATGGATGTAAAGTAACAAGGTAGCAAAATGAACAGAAATCTGAGTGGGACAAATTCAGAAAGAGTTTTCTATGTTACCAAGCACTGTTGAGGTGAAAATCACCCAGAAATGTTTATTAATATTCTGCGCAGAATAGGACAATTTACAAAATTAGACACTTTTGAGCAAAGCAGAGAAATCATAAACACTGAAGAAAGTGTACGACTGTCTGGACCTTTGCTTCACCAGAAGTTATTTCTCCAGGGAAAAATTTTAAGTGTTTTAGCTGACACAAGTTTCCTCAAGGAAAGTTTATAAACATTAAACAAAAACATAATATGACATAACCATCAGATGAACAATGACATAAGATATTAGGCTGAAATAAAAATTTGCCCCCTTGGTTTTAGTTATACTTAGTTGTATAATAATCACATAGTAAAATTTGATTTCATTCCCTATTTGATTCTGATAAAGTCCATATTATATAATAATTCCATGTAAATCTTGTTTATTAGAGTGCACCTCAAGGATAATAGGAATTTGTTTTTTTTGCATTGTAGGCTTTTCTATTTTAGGCAAATTAAAGTGTCAAATAAACAGAAAATGTTGTTTAATTGAACTTCTAATTTTTTCAGATTTTAACCAACCTGATGTCCTGTCCTGGACGGGCTTGTACTAGAATTCGAACTTCCAACTCCTCTGTCCCCTAAATAACAAATAAAATATCAGAAAAAAAATACTGTTAAGCTACTGAAGCAGTAATGGGCACCACGGTTCTCTGCCCAAGAACTGTAACTCTAGGCTTGGTAACATATAGTTCTACATTTCACTGTTGTTGGCCTTTGCTTTCATGGTGGGTGAAATGCCACGCTTACATCCTCAGACTCGCGGAGGAGCTCGGTGTCTTCCACCTGGACGACAGCATCGGCACCGCAGGGGATAGGGGCCCCCGTCGTCACCCTCATCACCTGCCCAGGCATCACTGTGTGGGTGGGCTTCACATGCAAAGAGAAGGCAACTGAAATTACAACATGGACAAGCCAGAAAAGAACTTATGTATTCCAAAAGTGGCCAAATAGATTCTGACAACAAGGAAAAACTGACAAAACCAGTAATGGTGGCAAATCTTTATATCATATACAGCACCATTGTCAACAGTTACTAAAACTTTTTTTACACATAGTAAGGAAAGCTCCAATATGAATTTTTCTTTTGATTACACCCTGAAACTTGTAAATGGAGTTATTTTACTCTGAGGAACAAAAACTAAACTTTTACCCCCAAGAAAACAGAACCTTTTTTCAAACATTACTTTTTTAAAGTAAATAAAACCACCTAAAAATGTTTAATTAGTAATCGATCAGCAAGGGCTCATTCAGGGAACCATTTACCCAATAATTTACCATGTTTGTATGCTTGAAATGTAATTTTACTGAGGAAACGATTAGTGTGAAGTCTAGGATTTTGGAGGGAGCAGGAAAGTTTAAAGTGGTGGCATTTAATGTGACATTTAACATGGGGGGCAAAATAGACAAATTTATAAAAAGAAGTTATGCTGTGTCTTAGTCTAAACAACACTCCTGGTGATTTGATTAGTTTAAACATGGAGAAAATAGATTGTTTTAAGCTGCTTTTATCTACCGATCACTGATCACAGAAGTTTAAAATGGTGTCTAGCCTTAAAAATAAATATTAGAATGTGGAATGCAGATTTTGTTACTTTCATAAAAATGTGTGATTGAAGCCATGAGGAGTCAACTAAAAGGTGTGACTGCATTCATACTCTTATGAAGCTATTACTGTCTCATTTGTTGTGGAAAAAAGGTTCAAGTGTTCTTACTGTCTGAACAAAACATATCAAGTATGAAAAAAATAAAGCTTTTCTGATAAAAGACAAAATCTAGCACATGTCTGGGAGCACACATTGTGTTAATCTCTAAAGTTTAGGTGTGTTTAGAGTTTATCCTGCATTTAGAGGGGAAAATTCTTACTATGCAGAAAATACTGATGTGAAATGACAGCAAAGGCAATAAATCTGTTGGTCAAATATTTTATGTCCAAAGACAGAATGTGAGTATGTTGTTGTGAAAGCGTGACAAACCTGCTCTCCAGCTTGGGATTCTCCGATGATGAAGCGATCACCTGGGCCGTCAGCCGCTGACGAAAACAAGGTTTAAATAAATTAGACATGAGAGGAGATGAAAGTGTTTGATTGGTTTAGTCACTGAAATGAACTTTTAGGTCAAGAAAGCAAAAACCGACAAATCCAATATCACATTAGCATGCTAAAAAGAAAATATTCCCGGTTTGAATGGATGGATCTTTTGGTAAATATCTATCTCTAATTTCTCATTTGATGCATTTTGGGTGATTTTTACATAAGACATAAAATGAGCCGAGTTTGAAAAAGATAGAAGATTTTGTGTTGAGAGAAGAACAGCCCATCAGCCATAATTTATTGTTCCCACCTCTCACAGCATATCCATCCTTTACTGAAGCAGGAAAGGGTGGAAGGTTGTCTTTGGCATAAACGTCCTGAGCCAGGACTCGACCCATCCCATCTGCGGAGAAGAGAAAAGCAGAACGTAGATGAGAAGTGAGGAGGAGAGGAAGATGGTGACAGCTGGAGATAAGCAGATGCGTAAAGGGTGAGATGGTGCATCCAATTTAGGCGAACACACAGAGCGACGTGTGTCGAAGCGCAGTTTTCCGAAGCACAGTTTTTGTGCTTCGGTTTTATTACATTGCTTCTGGTTGGAACTTCCAAACTTTAATGAAAGAGGATCAGAGACTCTCAAAACAAAACAGCTCAATGAAAGAAAGAAACGCAGGAAAAGAAATCACAGTATGAGTGGGCGAAGTAAAAAAATAATAATTCCAACAAAAATACCTTGAGATGCTCCGTGGATAAATATAGCTCTTCTTTGAGCTTTATTGCTGTGATGATGTGGGTGTTTAATATGAAAGATCTAAGCTTTGATATCAACCCAGGAAAAAAAAACAAAACATTATGCATGTACATGCAAAGACGCCCACAGTCATGCAGATACTAAACACCAGTTAGAACACGGTGTTGTAAGTGATTCATCCCAGCTGCAGATGAGGACCTGGAAGGTTCTGTCCAAGTCTTTAACAGCACTTCATCAGAGAAATTCTGTTGTTTTTTTCACATTTCCTTCCAAGCTGCCACTTAAACAGCCTGTTGGAAACATATGCTGAGGCTGAGCTGAGGTTAAAAATAGAACAGAGGTGACGTTGTGCTGCAGCAGTTTGATAAGATGCTCTTTTCCCCAAAACATCTCTGATTGTGCGTCCATCTTGCTCATTGGTCAGGAGACAGCAAAGCATAAAGCAACAAGCTGGAAAGCGAGAGTGCATTTTCTTAATTTTAAATTGTAAACATAAATGACATCAATGAACTGTTAAAGAATATATAATATAATATATATCATCATTTAAGTGTGTTGAGGTCATTACTGCCAGAGGTGCTCGTCTCTATATTGTTTTTTTAAAGGTTGAGTCTATGTTCTGCTCTCTGGCCCTCAGCTTGGCTCCATGTCACCCTTCACCAGTGCTTGGCCTGTTCTGCCGGAAGGATTACACAACCTTGTGTAGCTAAATGTGGATATTTGTGCAAGATAAGTCAAACGCACAGAATACAAAACTGCTATTGATGTTAAAAACATGCTTTACTTTAGTAATAATATTCGTCTGCTTTATTTACACAGCCTCTGTTAAAAATGGGTAAGACAAGTGGGCACGCTCAGTTGAAAACCAGATAAATACACAAAATAAAAGGACAAACATGTATTTTTTTTCCTCGCTGTGAAGTTAAATCAGACCAAACTTCTTTTGTTTTAGCTTAGTTAGAATTAGCCAAATAATTTATATTTGGTAAATGCCTGAAAACTCAGCAAAATTTAAAAAACAAAAAGTTTTTTGTGACTTTCCTCAGAGAAAACTCTCTGAAAGTCTACTAAGGTCACCTGACTAAACCAAAATTTGCAAAGATAAAAAAAAAAGTATTTTGAACTTTATTTGCGATTGTTAATACTAGAGTTTGGTCTTAATAAGAGAGATCAAAATAGGTCATTTTTACCTAATTATATGTGGGTTATCAGACAGTATTCAATCAGTAATGTTAACATTTATTTATTTATTTGTTAGTCCATTACAAATGTCAAAAAAGATCTTTTATGCATTGGCAGATCAAGTTGTCATGCTGACTGTGTCCTATTGAAGTTCATGGCCCTGACGTTGCTGCTTGCAGCTATTTTTAGGTAAGGTTTGTTTGTTATGCACATGCCCTTGCAGCCAAGAAAATTTGTGTCATGGAGATTGACATTTTTCATGCATACAGAGACAGCTGATTCAGTGAGGTGTCCTCACAGTGAAATGTGTTAGAGCTTAACATCCCAGCAGTCTTAAGGAACTGATGTTAACTAATGTAAAACAAAAAGGGAGGAATAAGATGATATAAGCACAAGATTTGACCTGGTTCAGGAGCGTCTGCCTCCTTACCTCTGTAGTTGATGATTTCAGTGCCCAGGACGGCGGTCATCTCTAGCACAGTAATGAAGGCCTTGTCCATGGAGGTAAGAGGGAAAGGGGACATGCGGTGTCTCCGGGCAACTTTTGTGATGTCCACTGCACTGTGACCTGTGGGTAAGATAAAAGGTGGACACACCAACATATAGAAGTTGGCCAAAAAACTTATATATTCTTCTCTGGGTGTCACTCTACCATCACTTCTCAAACATACATGACAAGATGTTCCTCCAAAGACATAAAGCTTAACCTTTTTAGCATTTAAGATCTTTATTTAGAAACTTTGAAAGGTCTTTGGAAGTTGACAGCGCTCCGTTGGGATTCTGTCACATAAGAATAAACAATGCCAGAAACAGGACCACTCCAGATCTCCAGAGGCAAACCCGTAACCTTTAAAAGTCTTCATTTCTTTATTTTTAAAACAGACTTTTATTAGTTTTCATAACTTAAGCTTGCAGCTGATGCAGTAAATGACAGATTGAAAATGATTTGTGCATTTTGAGGAAAAAGAAAGAGTCTGAAATATACAATTATATAAATAAAAACAACAGTCACACTAACATAGGAGGATTGGATTAACAAGATTTATTTTCTCCTCTGCATGCAGGTGTATCTGTGCAAGAACACAATTTGCATGAGCAGAGGTTGGCAAGACACACTGACATGTTTGTTTTCACATACTGTGGAGCACAGCTGGATGATTCAGGTGCTCGATAGCAGCTGCGATGATCTAATAATACCTCTCTAATAATTCCAAACGTAAAAAGGAACAAAGCTATGTGTAACTAATGCGTAATCTGCTTTCTTTCTCCCTGTCTTTATCTCTTCCTACCTCTCTCACCCCCTCTGCTTCTCTGCCTCCCAGTGAAGAATAGCCGCCACGCTTTGATTTCCCTTGACCTAATTTTTGTTCCCTTAAACATACACTTACGCTTCTGCAGCATATTCTTAAAGCTTAACATGAAGCTTAACAACTGCTGGCACACACATGGATGCATAAGCATAATACAGCAGCCACACACAGAAAAAATACACATTTGAATCTATTTATGAGCTTGGGAGAGCAGACGGGAGAAGAAAGTAGTTAGAACTCACTTGATCTTAGGATATTTTCTTTGCTGCTGCATCGTGACTGCACCTGAAGATGGATAGAGACAATGGGGGAATGGAGAGAAAGAGAAACAACAAAGGTGGTAATTTTTGAAATGAAGTCATATGAAATAAACCAAGTTGATCTTTTAAAACGGTCGAGGTGACAAGCTGGTCGTACAACATTCAGAAGCACTAGCAAAAGCTGCTTCACACAACACTATGCTCTTTGTTCAGCTTAGGCGAGATGGCTGCATCTCCCGCTTTACATTTTAAACATTTAAACTAACAGCACAAGTGATAATCACAGATAAATGCGCTCACATGTCACGCTGTCGTTAAAGAGAGCAAAGGACTGTACGGACAAATGCAACAACATACAGAGTGACGATAATCACATCACAAAAATCATATCATAAATTGACTTTGACATTGAATGCAGTGAAAATGCTGTGTTGAGTATTGATCGGCTGTTCAGATGTGGCGCGGGATGGAAAGATTCCTTTGGGAATCTTGGATGCTGAGTGGGAGCTTCTCGTAACTCTATGGTGAAGTGGGGAGGAGAGCAGAGATGGATAAAATTAGGTGAGTTTCCAGCAAAACACACAAAACTGTTTTTTGTAACAAATATCATGATGCCAATGTAATTACAACCCTAGTCTTATGGATTTGTTCTGGAAAATGGCAACTTTGTAGTTTTGTTGATGTGAACCAAAATGAATGACATTCTCTTTGGCTGTAGAAACTACATGCAAAGCAGATTTGTTTTTTTTTTTTTTTAGAATAGAATAGAATAGCAACATGTTTAAAGATATAACCCCTTATTTGGGAGTAGATTACTCTCAAGTATGATTAAATTGAAGGTTTCTTCCTATAGAAGTACTGTTAGTGTGGTGGATTTAGTGACAACTAGAGGAAAGGTCACAGATAGCAGCTAAATAAGTACCTGCTTACACAAGATTCTACATAAATTATATGCCAAAACTGAGAAAGGATTTAGTTTTACTCTAAAACACGTTAGAGTCCATTTTTAAAATTCCTATGCTGCCACTAGACATAAGGAGATTCATTAAAGATACATGTTTAAATACACAGCATAAAAATAGTTTTTTTCTCCACTCTCTAACATTTAGCATTAGTAAAATGATTTGTGAGAATTTTTATCTTCGGTTTTCCTCAAAGTCATCACGCCTCCTTTGTATTTGGTAGAACTGCCTTTGAACGATACGACTTGTATCAAGTATGTTCTGCCGGCTGACTTGCTCACATGCATTTGTTTGGCTCTGACCACAAATTTTCTATCAAGTCTTTGTGATTGTCACTACAAAACATTGACTTTACTGTCTTTAGACAATTTGTAACTAAAGCAAACTAGTTTGTGATGTGCACCAGTCCCTGAACAGCTGGAATAGTGTTCTCAGGATTACAAGGCTTTTTCCTTTATGTGTAACTCAAAGAGAAAGATCACAGTTGCAAATGCCATCAATATTTCCAGTCTTACTCTCCAACTCTACCTTCAGAATGATGTAATAAAAGTAGTGCATTGTTAAGATCCTGTAATACATTTTTTAAATTTGATGCACTGATAAGATTCAGAATTTTTATTTTTTAAAAAAATATTTTAGGATCTCATCAATGCAACAAAGTTTTAAAATGATCTGTAGCGGTTAACAAGTTCAAAAAATGTTGTGCATTGGTGGGATTTATTAAAACCCTGGAGCACAATTTGAAAAAAAAAGAAAAGAAAGAAAGGACGATGTTTTGTTAATGCAACACATTTTTTAAAATTATATTTTGTAATTGTCTGCAATAAGAATATCATAAATGTGTTGAAGTGATATGTTCCTGCAGCACCATTTTAAAAATATTATGAACTCTGATGCACAACTTAAAATCTTAAGTTTATGAAATATATAAAATGTGGCACATGATTAGCATGTTGCTGCTTAATTCTGCATGTAGGATGTTTTCTTACGCTTTTGGGATCTCAGTCATGGGGGTAAAGGAATACAAGAAGAGCAATGATTGAATGCTCTTAATTGAGCTACAGCTTTCATATTTTTTGAGATGATCTTTTATTTACCTTAATGAATATAGGTCAAATTAAAGAACAAACTAAGGGCGCGTCAGTCTCCCTCTGTGTCAGACTTTAACATTCAGTCGCGTCAGCTGAAACTGCCTTGTTTGCAGTCATTATCTGTTTTGTCCTAACATGCCCTTCACTCACTCTGGGATCTCTCTAAGTCATCCCTTCCATCTCAATGGCTTCTGTGACCTTTAATCATTAAAAAAACAAGCTGGGTGCGGGTGGTGTGTGATGTATGGAGAACTGAGATGCCCATGGTGAAGGTGAAGGTCTCTCTCTAATCACCTACCCGCCCCTCGCTGTCTCCTTCCCTCCCTAAGCTGATACTACAACACCAAACAGCCAAGGTGAAAGGGTGGAGAATAGGTGGTGGGGAGTGATGGAGAGTGAAAAAGACAGAAAAGGTGAGTTGATAGCCAAGGGAGGCGAGGAACGATGGCGATCAGCATGATGTGATCCCGCAGCCCGGAAACAAACAAACAAAAAATTTTAAAAATGGGACAGACTTCATTAAATTACAGAGCTGCGACATAGCAGAGAGAAGAAAAAAACAACCAAAAAACAAAACTAAACAAAAACAGTAAAGACCAATAAAGTGGTCTCAATGGCAACTACTTAACAGACATCCAGCACACCAGACAAAAACTACTGAAAGCAGACCACGTTAACCGGAGAGACAGAAACAGAGATAGCCAGGCAGATGAGGGAAGAGAGGGAGAGATGGAGAGAAACGACAAAAGACGGAGAGGATAAGAATCCTGACAGAGTGAGTGAAGGAATAACGAGACAAAGAGTGACGGGAGTAAACGAGGGACAGGCCGAGAACAAGAAACAGACGATTTAGAAAGTGAGAACGGTGAGTGATAGCCAGAGAAACAGCTAGGCAAGCGAGGGGAAAGAGGGAGGGAAAGAGGGCAGGGAGGGGGGCAAAGAGCGGGGCATTTGATTTGCGCGCTCCTGTGAGGAGGGTTGAGGGAAGGGCAAGGGAGGAGAGGGGGAAAGGGGAGGGGGCGGGATAGTTACTCGAGAGCTGAAGGTCCTCCTGCGATCATCTTTAAGCACCTCCAACCTACAATGGAGCTATAGTGGAGATAAAGCATTGAATCACAGGCATCAGTGCATCTGTCCCAGCAACCACAACAGCACAGTCAGACATGGCAAACAGACGGACGGGAGGAACAAACACACAGACAGGTATCCACCACGACAAGCAACCCTGGCAGGTGCAGCAATGAGAGGGCTTAGAAAGAGAGAGAGGGGGTAAAAAAAAAAAAATTGTTTTTTTTTTTTATATGGCCTCATTGAAGACTCTCCAATGGCAACCAGTAAAAGCTTGCAGAATTTGGACTTTATTAACCCTGCGTCCTTTAAGTTATGTTTGTGCTGTTTTTGTTTATTCCCATTTGGTTCATTCAAGTCTGAGAAACTGTTAAGTGCAAATTACTCTCTGGTCTCCAAGTGTGTGTGTGTGTTTTCCTTTTTTTTGCGTTAGAACAATTTTCATCTTAGTAAATTATTGCTCTGTAGTGACTTTATTCCTTGAAGGTCCATTAATCCAAATGAAGAGATTGCTATCAAGCCGACTAACTCTGTACTCAGCGATCAGTTAATTGTAAATATATCAGTTTAGACCGTGATAATTGTGGGTTTTATTTTGGCCTTGCTCTTGAGAGGGATTTTAATATTGCATTATTTATGTGGTTATGTATCAAAAATGTAAAAGTTTAAACTCAAATTACTACTTTTTAAAACCAATAAAGTTTTGTCCTTAATCATCTCAGTTTTCAATGTACGTCGCCTTTAAATAACTTTATCCTTTTTAAATAAGTATAGCTTTCAATTGTGATAAAAAATTTAATTAAAAGATTCATGAAATCAGAAAAATATAGGTATCCGATATTGAACATTAAACTTTATGGATATAGGTTTGATGCATTTAATTTGTTTTATATTCTGCTGCTGAATAACCTGGAAGCCAGTCGTCAGTAATGCGATTTTTGGACATCATTAAAGATATAATGACTCGCATTTTCTACCTTCTGTAAGAATGATCTAAAGTCACACTATCTTCTCACTTTCACTACCATTTGCTTTTCTTTGACTAAAATGTGGTGCTTTTTGTCCTGGAAGCATATAGTGTCAGCATTCTTCCTCTGGCACTCCATTTTGTAATTAATAAACCTGAATCTGGGTCATTTTGCAATTCCTGGTCTCCCTGTTTCTTTTTTTTTTTGACATGCAAAACACTGGGATTTTTGTATGAAGTGACTCTTGATAATGTCCATCAAATTTCAGGGTTTCAGATACCAGGGCCCTGCTCTTTCTAACATCTTGTTGTGAGACCACAAACAAACTGGAATCTTCCACATATGCAGATTTGCACAGAGACTTTGTAGATTATTGACATCCCTAGCAAAACATGTGTTATAAATACATGCATATTTTATTACAAGACTATAATCTCAAACAGTTACACAAAAAGCGTCTTTGGAGAAATTTTAATGTCATATATTATGTCCTCATTTTTTGTGGGGTTTCTGGTCCTCATCTAGTGTCTCAATTCCAGTTCTAAACTTTATAATTCTTCCTTTAGGTTAGTTTAGTGATGCATCTATGTTCTTGATGGCATTTCCTTATCAACTCAGCAAATATTTGTTTCTGCATTTATTACACCCTGGGCGAACTCCTGTTTTAGCTCCTCGTCCCATAAATCAGATACAACATCAGCATCATATCCATTACATATCCTTACACTGTGCACCGAACTGGGAGAAGCCCATTTCCTATTGGACAAACATACAAAAAGCAATAGAAAATTAACTAAATTTTAACCTTTTATTTTTGCACTATATCAAAATTTGCTACAACAAAAAATAAAGTGAGATTCCTACTGCAATTAAAAAATATGTGTATTTTAAAGCAGACAATGTGATAGACGCATATTAATTTTACACTGAAGAATTATAATTAATTCTTCAGTTCTTCAATTATAATTGCTTTGTTAATATTAAGCTTTTTTTTGCTTGATTTCAAGTCCTTTTCATGGGACTCATATTAGAAACCCTTGGAAATTTGCAAGTCAATAGGATTTGTGCTAGAACTGGCCATATAATATACTAAAAAAGAGCAATAGGGAAAATTAAATGCAAGAAAAAAAAGATCTATGGCAGCTAAAAGCAGCTACAGCAAGACACAGATCGAGCCTGAACACAGGTAAAAGCACAAACAATGTAACAATCAAAAACTAGGCCTAAAAGCAGTGAAAATGCAGAATTGTAAGAAAATATGTGATCGTAGATGAAGAATAGCATAAGAATCTCCCTACCTTGCTGGTCACAACAATCACATCACAACAATAAAAATAAAGCTACCTTCTACCTTCCAGCTTTGCATAAGCCTTATAGTAATAGACCTTCATCTGATTTACAGAACACAACTAAAATCTTCACATTAATGTAAAAAATAAAAGCTTATTATGAGGCTACAAAAAAAAAAAAACAAGAAAAAGAAGAACAAAACATTTTGGTGCAGAAGATAGAACCATCAGTAAGCCTTAGGCAAAGACAGTTTGCAAATAGATATGAGTGCGCTGGAGGAGGGACAGGTAGATGTGTGGGGAAGTGAGGAGAATATGAGAAATGTGAGTGCAAAAGCAGATTTGTATTTTTTTTTTTTTTATAGTTAGACTGTCAAACATTTCCACAATGACGTCTGGTCTGTCCATAGCTGCAACACCCCCCCCTTTACTAATGAGAGACCACCATGTGAAGATGGAAAAAAAGGTTTATATGAGTATGAAGGATGCAAAAATGATTACAAGTACTCAAATACACAAACACAAAACAACAGCCTGGATATATACTGTATGTTTATTAAGCCCCCGCCCCCCCAAAAAAGTGAATACAATTTTTGCCGCTGAGAGGCATGTGCATATTTATGTGTACATCTAAAGATCTGAGTTGCAGAATCTTGATTCTTTAACTAACAGCGTTATGCTAATAATGGAGATGTGTCAGAAAGATCAATGTGGCAGGGAGCAAGTGGCAGCAATGACTACAGACACGGAGCAGCGAGTGCACCCAAGCTCGCAAGACATGTGGCTCAGAGCGGGTGAGCAGCAGCTGAGGGAGGGGGGTCGATAAGCTCGATGATCAGCTGGCAAAGACGGATTTTAGTGAAAGGATGGGATGCAACTGCTGTGGTGCTGACATCAGCAGAAAACAGAGAAGCTGTCAGAGAAATTATGCAAAAGAAGGAGAGTTTTTTTTAAAATATTCACTGTGGGAAGAAAGAGGAAAGGTGTTTTAGTTAGCTTTGGTTGCCTCTGCCCCCTGGGATCAAGCAGAGGACTAAATGCTAAAAAGGGGGCATGGAGTCAGATTGGGAGAGGGCCTGGCAAAATGACCCAATGATAATGCAAAAAAAGTTCCAGTCTGGAGAGAGGAGGAATGAGTATAGGTGTAGTAGTGATGCTTTTTACCTCCCACATCACTCCTCTGTTAATTCCAGTTCTTACAGTGCAGTGAAACAGTCTTTGCCCAATTACAGATTTCTTCTCTTTTCACTTTGTTTTCCCCTCACACTTAAATGTTTCAGATAATCAATCAAATGTTAATATTGATTAAAGAAAAACAATTTCCAAAGCTATCTGAACCAGTCTGGCCATCAGTGAAAAAGTAATTACCCCAGAAATCTAATAGTCTCTTTAAGGTCTTAGCACACTGTTCAAACTGGATTTAATTACAGACTAACTAGGCTTTATACTGTTTTATTTACATTTTTAATGGAGTTGGTGGTGTGCAGTGGGTCCAGTAGGACGGGTTTTGATGTTCTTCACATGGTTTTGAATCAGTTATGCAAAGTAACTATCTGAAGTAGGAGTAACTCACAAATCCAGAGACTTGAAGATGGGAAAAAGTTAGTGCAAGCTCTCAGACAAGATAGTGACACACAATCAGATCCTTGAGCTTTCCTGATTATCTGGTGCTAGAAGAGCTTATATTTACATCTGTCTCAGAGATCTTTCGTCCAGGCAGGGGGTTCTGAGGAGAGTAAGGTAGGTGGTCCAAGTTGAGATTTTGTGTCAGGGTGAAATGTGGAGGAGTATGAGGGATGCATGACTTTTCAAACCTACGATAGAAGCTGCTATGGCTGTATGCCAGGGTTCCGCTCCGGATGGGGGGATGGGCTTCTTTAGTTGGTCTTAAAGTAATCCCATCAGAGTTCAGTGAACTGCGGGTGTATAAGCTAAAGTATGAGGATAAGCACCGCACAAACCCACAAGGTTACAAGCCAGAGGAAGATCAAGCAGCTCAGATCGTCTTTCCAAGATCAGGATGGCAGAAGATTGGGGAAAACAGGTGCTTGCTCCCTGGAAGAACAATGAAGAAACTACAAGGGGCTCTGCTTTCACATACACAAACAGCAATCATACAAAAGGTATGCTTTTAATTTTGAACCAATTTGGGTTAAAGTTAGTGTTATCAGAGATTAAATTAGTATGTTAAATATCTACAGTGCTTACACTATATGCTTACACTATAAATACAGTGTAAGCAGAATGACATATACTGTAGTTTGTGCAGTGATATTTAGACAAATGCTTGCTGGCACAAAGTAAACTTTAGTGAAGTGTTTGAAATTTGATTTATTAGTTAACTTCGATTTGAAGACAAACTAATTAATCTGCATTTACACGATACTTTCCTTGCCTACATGCCAGTAAATAGTATGATTGTTGAAGACTAAAATGTGAACTTGTGCTTCCAGATCCTTTTGAAGGACCGAACTACCACATCGCTCCTCGATGGGTTTACAATATAACAACAGTTTGGATGTGTTTTGTGGTCGTCTTATCAGTCTTCACAAATGGCCTGGTCTTGGCAGCCACAGCAAAGTTCAAGAAACTCCGTCATCCCCTCAACTGGATCTTAGTCAACCTTGCCATTGCAGATCTTGGAGAGACGGTTTTTGCCAGCACCATAAGCGTGTGCAACCAGTTTTTTGGATACTTTATTTTGGGACATCCAATGTGCGTCTTTGAAGGCTACATTGTCTCAACTTGTGGTATTGCTGCTCTTTGGTCTCTGACTGTCATCTCTTGGGAGAGATGGATTGTTGTATGCAAACCTTTTGGAAATGCCAAGTTTGATGCCAAATGGGCCACAGCTGGGATCATGTTCTCCTGGGTCTGGTCGGCAGTGTGGTGTGCTCCTCCTGTCTTTGGATGGAGCAGGTACTGGCCTCATGGATTGAAAACTTCCTGTGGACCCGATGTGTTCAGTGGAAGTGAGGACGCTGGTGTCAAGTCCTACATGATTGTCCTCATGATTACATGCTGCATCATTCCTCTGGCTGTCATCATCTTGTGCTACCTGGCAGTGTGGTTGGCCATTCGTGACATTGCTATGCAGCAGAAGGAATGCGAGTCAACCCAGAATGCCCAGAAGGAAGTATCTAGGATGGTTATTGTCATGATCTTGGCTTATTGTATATGTTGGGGACCTTACACCTTTTTTGCTTGCTTTGCTGCAGCCAACCCCGGGTATGCCTTCCACCCTTTAGCCGCTGCCATGCCTGCATACTTTGCCAAGAGTGCCACCATCTATAACCCGGTCATCTATGTCTTCATGAACCGGCAGTTCCGCACATGCATCATGCAGCTCTTTGGGAAAGAGGTGGATGACAGCTCTGAAGCGTCTACATCAAAGACAGAGGTCTCCTCTGTAGCTCCTGAATAAACCTTTATATCCTCTGTTATTGTTTTTTTTGTTGTTTTTTATCATTTAAACTGTATGTAAAATATAATTTGTTTGTTTTACGTTAAAAGCTTAAAAGTGAAGGTTTTGTGTGTCAATGCATGAAATGAACTTTCATTATTTTAAGAACTCATGGATGTGTCAGTGCAATAATTTTGGTAAGTCAACTATTCACCAATACTCTCTGTCGTCTGTATTTGTGACTAGCAGCTCTTAATGTGGTTCACTGCAGCCCTACAGCCTTAGAAATGGTTTTGTAACCATTTTGATGGCACCTTTTGGGTGTCATTGACTACTTTGCTTCTCATCTGTTCTTGAATTTATTCTAGATCTGTGCTTCTTAAGAATTACTTTGCCTGCTATGTGTTGCCAGACAGGTTCTATCTGAGTAATTTATTTAAATTATTGGTATTACAGTAATCTGACCTGGGTGTGTTTGGATTTCAATGTGGTCTTATTTGTCCAACATCAAATTTCATTCAATGAGCTGAAACATTCAAATGTGACAATACATCAACACAGAAGAAATCTGTAAGGTGGAAAATAATAGCACAAAATATCTCATGTCTTTGGCACAAAAATACCCCCTACTCAAACAAAACAGCATCAGGCAATAATCAAGCCTTACAAAAGATCAGACGGACGATGAATGAAAAAGAATGAGTGCTTGTGCAGATCTGGAGAAAGAGGCAATGATTCAGAGAACTGTTGTTGATCAGAATAGGTGGTAGCACAAATGTGGACTTTACAACTCAGTAATAACTAAATTAGATGTTGCTATGTGTCTCACCACAGTACATATTCCATTTACAGCTGAATAAAATTATTGGGGTAGCAAGTTTTAGATGTTTTTGCTCCAAAACTTTAATCAAATCAATATGTAATCTTTGACAACACATTTATCTAGCTATTTATCACCAGCCTTTGTACTTAGGCCATATTACCACTTTGTAAAACAATTTAGTTATCCTAAATTTGACCAGATTGGCAAATTCATAGTTAATTCTAAGGAGTTGAAAACAGTACAGTTAAATTACAGTTATATGCAATTACATAATGAGGAAATTTAAAACAATAGAATTTAAAGTATTGTATTAATATTTTATGTGATAGACCAACACAAGAATTGTGAAGTGGAAAAAAATATGTTTTGTTTTTTTGTTTCCTTTCTTTAAACTTGAAAAGTGTGGTGTGAATGTGTATTTAACCCCCTGGACTGTGCTGGCCCTAAATAAAACCTTTTGCCCCCAATTGCCTTTGGAAGTTATTGAAATAGAAAATAGAGTCTACCTGCATGTAATTTAATAATAGTATAAATGCAAGTCTTTTACAAAGGCCTCAGAGGTCAGCTAGAGGAAATTAGTGAACAAAAACAGAAAGATGAAGCTGCAAAACTACCAACATGACTGTCCACTTAAACTGACAGGCAGGCTAAGAACATCTTTAATCAGAGAAGCACTCATTGATCCGTTGACGCTGGAGCAGTACTATCCTGGCAAAAATGGATGGAAATAAATACAGGGCCCTAATGCAAGCAAATATGTTACGGTACTGTGAAACACTTAATGCTGTGGTAGAGATGTACTTTACAGTACAACTCTGATGCTAAACATATAGACAGAGTTGCAATGGAATCATTTAGATAAAATAAATCCAAATGAAAATCTTTGGCAAGCCTTAGCAATTGCTGTTTCTGATGCTCTCTATTTGATTTCAGTGAGATTTTACAGACAAGCAAAATTATACTTTGTGGAGGTCTATCACATATAATCTCACAGTTAATGCTTTTACAATGTGATCTAGGCCTCATTTGAGTGTATTTAATGATTTTGTTTTATCACTGGAGACTGTGAAATTAATAAAATGCTCCAGAGAAACATGGTAAACCGAACTGAAGCCCAGTGGGATTAAAAAGCCCCTTTCTCTTACTGCCTCTCTGCCTGTGTGTGTGAGTGGCAATGCATGTCACTTGTGTTAGGTGGTCAGGTGCTCTGTGGGAAGCCTGCATGCCAGTAAATAAGTTGCTAGAAGGTTAGCGGGTTTACCTGGTCCAAGGTAGAGTACCTTGACTTGAGCGTGATGACCTCATCCAGGTGAGCCCTGAATTCTCTCCGTGAGGCCTGGGGGAAGCCACAGGATAGTCACTCATCTTCAAACCACACACACCCACACCCATACAGTACTAAGCTAGAAAAGGCATGCACACCCACGTGGACATAAATGATCAGTTACTGTAGTGGTGCCTTTAGATTATCCAGACAATTCCAGCCACAGTCTGGTCATTTTGATTAGAGACTCAAACAATGTACAAAATAGCCACTAGTGCTCCATTGACTCTTCAGTCAGACCAAATAAAAATCCAAAAAGTCAAATATCTCACTGTAACCTCCAAAAACACAACAGAACCGCACCGGCTCAGTAGATTTAAAGCAGTTCTAGCAGAGAGCGTGATCACATATCTCAGTGTATGCAATAAAATAGACACTAATCTATTATTAAAATAGACACTATCAAAGACCTCTCTATGGAGAAATAAAGTAATGAAAAAATTATGGTTTTATTAAAATATTAGTCAAATTATGCTCGAGATTAAAAATGGCAGGCAGTAAAGATCACAGTTTTAGTGAGGCTTAGTGATTTTAACATAATCATTTAAGTACCGTCGCATAAACTAAACAGAGGTACTTAAAATCAACCAGTTTTTATCTATGTGGGCTGACTGTTCAAGTAAATGACTCAATTCACTCAGCTGGACTTTCTCAGATAGGTTAACATTATAAGTTCAACAAAATTGGATTATATGCTCATTTGAACTGATCTGGGTTGTATTTAGTTTAATCTGACTGTATGATAAGTTTGTGTTGGAAATTATTGGACTAAACACAAATTGGACTGAACTTTATTTGCTATATCTGGGTCTGAATTGGACCAATTTCTTTTGGTTCCACACAAATGAACTGCTTTTTACTGAATTGAACTGAATGATTGTATTTATTAATATCGTCCTTTTGACATTAAGAAAGGTTTGTCTGTGCCATCACCCTGGAGACAAGAGAGCAGATATATAATTAATGTATGGCTAACTGCTAGCTGGCTAACATTAGGCTCCTGGAATTGCATATTGGAAATTCATGAACTATGCTTAAAAGTCTGTGGCAGGAGATCAACAATTTGAAATCAGTTCCATCATTTCTGCCAGAAGCTTCCTGGTTTGATACAAAAAGTATGTAGGTTCTCTGCAACTTATAAACTTGCTTAACCAAACATTACTTGAGTTACATGTGTGTATATTTAAAATCATGTGTATAGTTTCAACCCTGTGTGGATTAAGGACAATTAATAATAAATTCCAACTTGAGCACAGAGTTATTATTTATATAAGTTGTAAGCTATGTGATCTTTCTACCCTTGAAGAAGATGTACTTGAATAAATGAATTCCTAAATTCATGCCTTTAAGCTTTTGATAACTCTGAATGCATGTTTGTTTTTAATATGAAAAAAAACAGCTACATTTTTGGTATGTGTAGCGATTTTTAAGATCGCTTTGGTATTTCGGAAAAACTTGATAAAAACAAGGTATCTTTGGGGATGTGTGGTTTTTTTATTTGAAGCTTTCCCAGATACAATTACTTAATGAATTTATAACATTCTTCCCATTTTACTCCTTCCAACTGAGCTCATGTCTCTATTATTACGTCTACAGACCAGAATCACTGGACTATTACCAAGGTAACAAGTAAACATCAGAGCTGTGAAAGCTGTTAATCAGCCTTTTATGTGCTGATGTTTATGTGAAGCCCTGTATGTGCAAAAGAGGAAGAGAAATGCACATTGTGCAAGCAATATCACTTACATTCAGATACACAAAACAAGCATCTTTCAACTGTGCTGAGGTTGAAAGATCAGTTAAGCAAATGTAAAGTGATGAAGGTTTAGTTATTTGGCTGGGTCTAAAAGGATGGAGACAAGTTAAGAGGTAGAAACAGAATGTTCACCAGAAGGAGGTCACATTTTATTCCAAGACAAAATCCACAATGAAACGACAACATCGAGGTGACATCAAATGCAGAAACACAGAGGGATAACCGAAAAGAAAAAGAAAAATGCAGAGGAACAGCAGGCAGGACGAAACAGACGCACAGAAACACATGACGGAAACAACAGGGATTCAAAGGTGCTGCACAAGAAGGATGAAGCATCGACTGATGCCATGGTTACGATGCATCACAACACATGCAGGAGTACCTCAGCAATGCTTAGGGTGGATGAACAGGAGGGGAGCCGCGCCTGGTGCCGCGAGAGAGAAAGGAGGGGAGAAGAGAAGAGGTTTAACAGAGCCAAAAGCCGGGTTGAGCAGGGGACAGAGGCACACAGAGACTGACAGGGGGAGCCCTCTGTCATTCAGGACGTCTAGGTCACGGGTCTCTGTGTGACTGTCGTAGATGGGCCTACGCAGCCAAGGACGGGGTGGACATGGCAGGACAAGACAGGACAGGAAAGCACAAGAAAGGTCAGGACAGCAGGTAGGAGTCTCAATGGGATTCAGTCTTCACCAGATCAACTGGAGCAGAGGTTTCACACAGGATAATCACACAGTTCAAACATCATTTCATTTTGTTTCCTGGCATGAACAGATCAGCACTTATGCTTCACATATTAAATAATAAGGTGGTCTCAATTACACAGAAGTGCCGGTTAAATAATTTTAGGTTGCACTGAACAGTTAAATTGTAGAGCAGATCAGATTGTTTGCGTTTATCAGTTACAGTTATTTTGCTTTTCATCTGTTCCTCTGAAAATTCATCACTGAATCAAAGGCAGCTGCTGTTCTGCTTTTTCTCCATGTGCTAGTTTGTGAAAAAACAAAACAAAATAAACATCAAAACAAAAACAGCACAGGGACACTGTGCTGGCAGAGACACTGCTGTTGGTCTGAAAACCTTCCAGCATGGAAAGTGGAACGGTATTCACTGAGAAATACAGTTGAAGATGTCTCTCAGTAAAATAATGACGAACAATAAACAGAATAGATTACAAGGCCCTGCAAAAGCACCTACATATTTTCAGATTTACTGGGATTTTGAGTGAGAAATCAATATAAACTAGGATCTAATTTAAAAATGGAAGCAAAAACAATGTTTGAATTTCAACATTTTTCTGCAGTACAAAATCTGAGCACAATGTAAAACCTATTGCAAAATGCAAATGAATTGCTACAACATTCATTTTTTTTGTTTTTGGAATTTGGAAAACATTTTTCCTTTATAATTGTATATTTTTACAAAGCACATTACGCAGGAAGTCGTAAAAGTCGAAAAAAAAAGCACACTTTTGTGATCAAAAGTAATCAAAAGGAACAATGCGTTTCAAACCACTTTGAGATGATTACATAAGTCAATGAATTGAGAATTTATGTTGAAAAAGCACGGATGACGTTAACCACAACCACAAGCCGTCTAATCTAGCCTCATTCATCGCAGCCCCCTCACGGCTCCCTCCATGTCTACATGTATAGAAAAATAATGAGCTAAAATAATGAGAAAATTTCCCATGTAGCAGAGACTGAGAGCTGACACAGCTGATTTGACAGGCACATGTTCTGCTGCTCACCAGTCTCCCCCGCTTCCTTGCTGCCCACGTGGTGAGTGAGCATGCTCGGTAGAGCTGCTTGGACAGTCTAATCCCTTTTTTTCCCCCCCAAGGCTTTTCGTTTGTCTTCCCCCTCTTCTGTGTCTGACTGTTGCTCTCTCTTTCTCTCTCTGTCTGTCTTGCTATTCAAAGCTCTCTCGCTCTGGTTCCATCCTCCACTGCCCTCCAGGCAAACTCTCAGAGTCAGTGGGTGTGAGTAAGTCGAGACAAATATAATATCACATACGGTGCACGCAAACTTTCACGTACACACACACACACACACACACGAGCGCGCACACACCCCTGCATGTTAAAAAGATGATTCCTAATCCTGACATGTAAATACTGAATGTGAGCTGAAGAAGGTTTATGTTTAAACACCTGATGGGACAAGTCTTTAGAACAAAACCAGAATGTTTCCTGCATACATGAACAAATTCAAAGGACTGAAATTAGTTTGACTTGAAGCCCACAGCAGTTTGACCCATATGGTCAAAATACACTGCAAGGCAAAAATAAGGAAGAAACAACTTCTGGCCTTAGCTATTTTCATCTAGTTTCTTCAAGCATACATCTCACATCTTACTGGGTAATTCATTCAGTCTTATATAAAAAACCCAAAATATTAATACCAATAAATTGGATTTTGCATTAAAATATACAATTAAGTATCCCCTAACCTTCTATTTCTTATAACTTGTCGGTTCCTTTTTGTTAACAGGATACCTAACAGCTTCCTTTAGGCTATGTAAAGGTTGAACTAGGTAGATTTGTGAAAAAAGCAACAGAGAAGTGTCATTCTTAAAACTGTGTTCCTGACCCTTTTGCTGATGATGCAATTGGCATTTATTTTTAAGTTCTTTGCCCCAGTTCACCCTTTGGACTGAAAATGTTACTTTTCCACTGTCTTCAACTCTCTGTTGCAAAGGTTTGTTTGCTTTTGGGTAGAGTTGTAGTGAGAAAAACTAAACAAACTGTGACGGAAAAGCAAAAATATATATATATATAAAAAGTAGATCGGCTTGCTTGTTTTTTGGCTGCACAGATTTCATCATGTACAGGCCCTTGTAGAATTATTTGCACTCTAAAGTTTTCTTCTGTTTTTGTAAATTAAAATGTTTTAGATAAAATGGTAAGAAATATATCAGACAAAGAAAAAAGCCAACATGTAGTTGCCAGATGAATATTTTCCAACCTTCGCAAGAAAGGCTGGTCAACAAAAATGATATTTTCAGTGAGGTAACAAAAGCACATGGAGCAAAATCTACAGCATGACAGGTTTCAGTGATAAAAGAGAAACTAAAGGCGAATTTCACGTTTTCCAAAAAACATCCTGGGTCTGTATTCTAAAAGTCTTCTCTGAAAGCCTAAATTTTAGTCTAAAAATTCATGTGAAGGAGTCTTAGCTTAAGAGTGATTCAAGCAGCTGCTGAGAGCAACTCTGAGCATAGAGGAGAAATATATTCCTATATTGGTGAGAAGGTGTGATTGACCCTGTTGATAGTTGTGACGCTGTGATTGGTTGATACAGGAAATAAAATAAGACATAACAAATACGGCTCCAGTAATAAATTGAGAGAAAAATAATTGATCTTTGAATCTAGACTGGTTAAGAAAAGTGTCATGACGGCATCAAAATGTTTGATCGCGCCTTACTTACATCCTCATCATTAATGTGATTTGTTCTGGCTTCTCGCAATGTTGCTACTTTTACAACTATCTGTTTTCAGAAAATATCTCTTTCGGTATTCCTGCCATCTTCCCTTCTTTGGCTCACTAAAAGGTTCCTCAATACTATGACTATTTTCACTTTAGCAGTAATCTTAAGGCTTAAGATGCTTTGTGACTTCAGACTTTAGCTTTATGAGGTAAAATCTAAAAAAAATCTTTGAATTTGAGAACTAAGAATAATAATAAAAAAACATCAGTAAACAACACTACTCGTGTTTTAGTCTTCTTTGAGAGTACAGGCCTTGATGTTCCTCAAGATAAAACAACCAGTTTATTAGAGAGACAAAACTGCAACTTTTTGGATGATGTGATGGATCTTAAGTTAACTAAGCGTTTCTGAAGAACACCAAACTTCAGTCAGACATGGTGGATAGTAGTTTGATGGTCTGGGGTTGCTTTGCTGCAGAAGGACCTACACGTCTTAATTGAATTGATGAGACCATTAATTCTGCCCTCGACTAGAAAATCCTGGATTAGAATTGCCACCCATTAATTTGTGACCTAAAGCCTAAGTGCACTTGTGCAGGATAACAATGTTTCAAAGCATTTTGTATTTACTCAGAATACTTTTGTCAAATACAAAATTTGTAACATTCAAATGTAATGTAAAAGTTAAAACAGAAGCCATCTGTAAGGAGGGTAATGCTTTGTCGCAGCGGTTCGGTTTGGCCTTTTTGCAAAAATATTTAAAATGATTTCCATGGCATTTGGCTGCATTTTGATTCTTTTAAGATATTTACCACTGCATAACATTGACTGTACATGAGCAGAATGGAAATTATGTTAAGATTGTGCCCTCAACAAACTCTAATCTCTAAAGTGATGTGAAATCTGAACATGCACTTTACACTCTGCATCTTCAATCACAGAACTTGTCTAAAAATGGGCACCGAAAAGAATAAAGACTGATCACTGTAGCTCATCAGAATCAAATTCCACTGTTTCTCCTGCAGCCATCTATCCATTTTTCATCCTCATCCATACTGCCCTCTTTTCCATGTACAGTAGTGCTGCAGCTGAGCGGTGTCAGTGCTTCAACACACCATATCGTACCTTAAGAGACAGAAATCAAGAACAAGAGTTGTTTTTTGTTACCTTTTGTAAGGTTCAGTAGATTGCTCAGCTTTAACACTGACTAGAGTTGAGCTCTGCAAGATGTTGCCTTCCATATCCCCACTCCTCATCCTGCCGTTTTATGTAACCATGTCTGCCACTTTCCAACATTGCAGGAGCACAACAGCAACTTCCTTCTCTTCATGACTCTGCAGCTCACTGATACTTTTAAGCTTGTCGACAACCTCATTGCTCCAAAACTGAGCCTCTTACCCCCTAACCCCTTCTGTGGCCTGACAGTGTGCCTTCTTCGGACTCATCAGGAGCATGTACAAATTAAATTTCACTAAATATACACTCCATGCATCCAGGCCCATACCCACTCAGCTAAGAACACTAAAACATTCACTCATTAAACACACAAACAGAAGCCTGTAAACATTCTCTCTGATATGCAGAAGGAACGACATTACTTACCATCTTCTGCCTGGAGTCGAAACAGAATGAAGCTCCTCGTCACATGCACACGCCAACACACTTACGCGCAATTTTACACACTCGGTAACTGTGAGAGAGTCTCGAGGGTGAGGAAGACTGAGCAGAGAGCGAGGGAGAACAAGGAAAGGCTGGACTGGAAAGGATGCACAAGAGAGCAGGAGAGCAGCGAGGGAACAAAACAGCCGAAATGAGGAAGGGGAGAGGAAGAGTAGGGGATGGCAGTGGCTGCACATGCGGCGCTGTACACAAAATCATCCACGCATGACTGACTGAAGTCTGTGTTTGTGGCTCTCTGTGTGAGGCTCTGTGCATTTCCCATGAGCATTTCTGTCAGGGAAAATGTAATTTTTTCCCCCTCACATCTTCCATCCTCATTTATGCTACTTTTATAGTTCTATATGACTTGGTCTGAGACCAAGACTGAGGCACAACTCCTGAAAGTTGGACATACAAGTACTGATGGACAAAAAGCAAACAGAGAGACAAATCATGCAGCACAGGCTTGGCTGGTCACACAGTCCCTCTTTGCAGTTTCATCACCCTTTCCCCACCTCCCACTCCCTCCCTGTCCCTTGTCTTCTCAAACTCATTAGCTCCCTTGTCCCTTTCGCGCTCTCTTCACTCTCTCCCACACTTCTCTTCCTTCAGGCCCTTGTTTTTCCTTACTCTCTCCATCATAAATTCTCCACAGCTCCAGCAGGTGCAGAGAGGAGAAGTCATTTTTATGAGCATTTTTACTGCACTGGAGGAGGACAATAACAGGTATCTGGAAGCTGCCTGAGTGTAGGAGACACAGACACACCTCGGCAATCAATCTGCAGTCGATACTGTCAGGTTCAAACCAAACTTGAATAATTTCGGGAGACGACAAAGTCATATAACAAGTCTTATCTGTTGTTTCTGCTGAGCAGTAAAGCTCCCAGTGCAAAAAAATAAATAAAAAAAATGCAGCGACACTGTGCGTTACTTGTGCACTGCAGCATACAGAGCCAGTGTCACAGTGTGTTCTTTGGAGACCTGTCTGCTCCAAGCCTGTGGTTTACATATACATCAGTGTGAACATAAAACCTGAGGTAAATCAGCACACTGTGTGCTGGGGCACCTATATAAGAAGACTTCTACCCAAACGGGAAAGAGAAGAGCGCTTTATCATTTAGCAGCAACCTGAGTGTGAGATTTTTATTGATTTATTCATAAATTATTTATTTCTGGTATTAGACTGATAACATATGAAGCCCTTCATGTTATGGAAAGATGGTCCGCCCTCTTACAGGAGAAAATGGCCACTTATCCATACATATTAGCTGATCGTTAAGATTAGTCAAGAATAGATTAACTCATTAATCAATAAACTGCATGCTGTGATGTGACATTAATAGACCAACATCAATATTATTTTCATGTTCACAATAACCATGTAAAATATGTCTACCAGGAACTGCGTATCAGAGCTTATAGCTACATTCACTCAGCAGGTGTTGATGCTTAATTCCAATTTTTATGCTGAAATCAGATGTTTTTGTTATGTGGTCATTAATATTATTATTAATTACAATGAGGCTTCTGTGTAGACGGTTTACGCCACAAAGTGACCCTCATGTGCAGAAGAAGAACTTCGAGGTCACACAGCAGCGCTCTGTTTACAAAAGTAATAATAGATGGAGCCGTTTGTGGATCAATTTTTAAGTTGATTCAAAAATGGGAGCCGGCATGATCATCACAAGATCCTAACATGAAGAAAGGGAATAAAAAGAAGCACAACTAATAGCAATGGTCTTTTGTGGAGCATTGATTGCAATTTCTGTAGAGCAGTCTGATTAGATGAAAAGGGAACTGACACAAATGTCTTTCATAATTTTATAATAATAATTTTTAGTGATTGTTTTTTGTCCTAATTTACTGCGTTTGGCTTCTTCTGGTGCAGAACCATGATGCCTAAATGACATAAAAGCCAGATAAAATGCGACATGATCGTTCAGATTGCAGACGCTTTGAAAACAATCAGATACGTATCCAAATTAGTACCACATATAGAAGTGGCATAGATCCAATATTCAGGAGGTGAAAATATCGGAATCGGTTTGTTCAGACTGCCATGAAAAAATGGACATATGTAGCTTAAGGGCCCAAAAAAGGCAGATTTGGATCACATCTGCCTGCCCTGTGACTAGATTTAAGACTTTTGTTTCTTTTGGCTGAGAAACATCAACTTATGTTTTTCCAATTGTCTACAAAGATGTAAAATTAATTCCGTTTGAGGGACAGGATGTACCTCAACTTGAAGAGAACTTAAAGGCCACTGCTGTCATCCATTTCCTCAAGCAGAAAGACAGAAACCTCCCATGCTGGCTTTAAGATTACAGCTCTGTCACACCACAGCCGGCTGCGCTGACGTTGTAGGAGTGCTTTCGCTAACAGTCAGGGTATAAATCATTCATCTCCATCTGTCACATCACCTCACTGTGTCAATGATCCTCTGTCACCATTTATTTGGAGGCGATGATTCTGTGATCTGTGTGCAGACTGGGCCTGAGCCAAACAGCATGAGGAGTTATTTTTCATCCTTGTCCCAGTCAAACGTGACGTAGACCAACATGCAACCTTAGTTGTTCTGAATGCTGTCAAACTGTAGCTATCAAGGACTGGTTTCCTGGATTGTTTAGATGCGTTTCTGATTCAGCAAACCTGAATCAAATGGTTGAACTTCCTCTAAATTATTAGGTAATTACAGAGTCATAATTACCTAATTATTTTATTCATACATGTTTAAGCAGAGCTGTTTCAAAGGATGAGAAGAAAAAATTTAATGAACACCAACCATTCTCCTAAAGCTTCAGAGATTGTGAGAAGCAGAGTAAAGACTTCTGGCCAAACTCTGCTTGCAAGGAGAAAACACCAAAATGTTTTGGGAGATTATCTTTTTTCATGAGTAAGTGCTTCAAAGCAATAAAGATGATTGATCATGATGGAAAATTTGGAGGGCAATTAGAAATGTAACCTTTTTTAAACTCAGGGTATACCTTGAAACTGATAACCAACGCATCACTGTTTACAAAAATGACATTGTGAAAACTTTCAGATTTCGTTTGTTTTCCAGTCTCAATAACAGACCAGAATAGTTTCTGGTGAGTATCTTTATTTACCTTAAAACCTTAAGTTCTTCCAAAATCCAACTTGCCACCCAGCCCATTCACACATGATTCACAGAAGGATGAAAAAAAAGGAACATTTTTCAACCACAAGTTAAACTTAAACAGCATTCGTGCATGTGTTTTTGACTCAAAAAAATAACGTCTCACATTTTGCTGTTATTAAAACATGAACAGGAGGTACAACCTGAACCCCACATATACATACACTGTCAGCTATCTTCTGAGTCAGAGCCCCGTCTCCCATATGCTTCATTAATCCAAACTCTATATTACATAACCGTACTAAATGCTCACAGCAGTGTAAGGGTGCAGCGACTCCCTAAATCCTGCCTATGCGTGCGCTCCTGCTTGCATCTCTCTGAGTGTGCATGAATCAGGAAACATGTGTGACAGACAGAGAAAATTAGGTAGAATGAATGGCTGCAGAGTTGCTCAGTTTGTAGTCTGCATTTGTTGGGTTTCTCTGTACTGCATGTCAGATGGAGACACGTTTCCTCCCTTAAGGAGGATTCTGAGTGCAGATTTGTTGTGTGTGGGTGTAGGGGTGTGCACGGGGGAGGGGGGTGCGTGTGTGTGCATGCATTCCCAGTTATTGCTGTGCAAACAGACAGGCAGGGTTGGACATCAGTTGTCAATTCTGTGCTCTTCTTTCTTCCATGTGAACAAACACAGGATTTAATCATGAACAGAATAAACTGCTGAGTTTGTTTAACCCATGAAACATACAAAAACACTCCTCTTTGTGCAGTATGAAGCCTTGTGTAATGATAGCAGCAGCAGCAGCAGCTAAGTGTAGGATTGAAATATTCTACCACTCTTTCCCTCTTAAGGCCACAAAGCATTGCTTATACCCTGCTATCAAACAGCAAAATCTCAGTGACATTAAAATACATCAGTGAACAGAGCCATTTTGCCTCTCGCTCCAGGGACAATGTGCACACACCATCTGCATCTGACTGCAAAGTGGGAATTTTAAACTACAGTACATATGGCAGCTTGTCGCCGGGAAACAGTTTGTATCAGGAAAGCAAATATGCATACCTTTATGAGACATCAATCCCAGGTTATCTCTCACTATGAACAAAGACACATTTGCCCAGACACTCATGTAAATTGCAAACTCTGGCCTTGCTTGCTGACAGAAAAAGGCTTCAACAAACAGACATGGCGGCAGTCAGAAAGGGGGGGGCGAGAGCCTCAATGCACCACTGAAGCTAGCAGAAGTATTAAAGCTCCCCTTTTTCCAATTATTCACAGTTACACACTCAACTGGTCAAAACAACACAGCTGAATTTGAAGCTCTTTCGCTGGATCATTGGAACAGGCTCTGACCACAACTAGCAAGTAGAGGAATAAAAATAGAAGCCAGAAACTGACAATTTGAGAAAACACCAAACAAAAACAGTCCTGGAACCTGAAATTTTACTTGCACTTTTTGTAAAGTACAACAGACCAAGTTGCCAACCAAAAACAAACGCCTGGACCTGTATAAACAAATCTAGTGCAATTACAATGAAGACAAACAAAATGCATGAGCAAAAAATACATACATAAACCCAAACCTAAAATTGGAAGATTTTCATTATATTCTGATGATAAATAACATTAAGATGACAACAAGATTTAATCAGTATTTATCCTACTTCTACCTCTGTTCACCCCAACAGACAACTTTTCAATCAGACTTCTTGAATAACACATTGTGGTGGTTTATTGTCTTTGACCTTTCACAACCCTATAGACACCTAAGCAGGACAACGTACTTTCAGGAGGCTCCCCATGCTGCGTGACCTATCTATGCACTCCCTCACCTTCCCTGCCCCCCTTCTAATTTCCTCTGTCTCTAAAATCCCATCCCTCTCTTAGTTCCCATGGCAACCCCATCCTCCATTTCCATGACACCTGCCTGCTGTCCGAGAGGCACGTGGAGAGTTGACACAGAGATGAAGTAAAAGAGAGCAGGAAGAAGAGTCAGAGAGGAAAGAAGAGAACTGATGCCATTTGATATTTTTAAAAACCTGTAGGAGAGATCAGATAAAGCAAGACGGGATACTTGGACATTTTACACAGCAGTCTCTTCCAGTTCTGTTCAAGAGAACCAATGTGCTGTTAATTAACATCATGACAACTACAGGATGTCAGGAACATACATGTATAACAGTGGTTCAGTATCCTTTCTAAGAGACAACAGACAGAAGATACTGTGATATTTTACAAAAGATGTTTTTTGGGCATAAAATTCACTGCCTGCTGTCTCCATGAATAAACAAAAATAAGGACCAACAGAATCAACAACAGGTTTTCACATAAAAACAACATGAACACATTTCAGGAGGAGACACTGAAACTTTGCAGTGTACATGTGTATCGTGTCAAGCTGTTATGAGGTGTAACTTTGCAGTCTGCTGCCATTTATACAGCAAAAGGAAAAACATGTAAACACAAGTAAGATAAAATAAAAGACAACAATCATGCGAAAAGAATATAATCTGATCCAGCGAAAAAGTTAAAAGCGTAACAAAAGCCAGCATTAAGAAATAAACCGGTAATAAAAACATGATATGTTCTCCTGTCTTTCCCATATTAAACAATGGCTAAATTTTGGAGACAGGAAGTCATGGATTTCAAATTAAATGTTCTTAGAAATCCCAATCATCTTAAAAAAAGAAAAAAAGAAAAGCAGACTTAGAAAAAAAACAGCAACATTTTTTAGGAATTGTCAAGCGTTTACTAAATTTTATTGTAGGTGGCAAAGTTATCAAACTTTTTTTTACGTCACTTTACTACTACTAAATCTAAATTTGGTCTAATGTGAAGATGGGATGAGATAGGAAGCTGAAGATTTCAGGAATTGTTTTGAACATTTGAGTGGTGAAGCAAGAAAATTTTAATTGAAATTAATGTAAAGTGCTATTGAAATAGATTATTTTAAAGTATGATGCATTTATTGTTCTGGTTCACCATGTATAAGGTAAGAGCTCAGAATAGGAAGCCAAAACACCACAGATTTACAAGTTTGTCATCTACAGTTACAGTTCTTCTATTCTTATGCATAGCTTTGCAATGTGAAGAAATTGTGACAGCTAGTTAGCTTGCATTCAAGTAAAACATGTAAGAGGTTGTACAATTAATTAAAAACAAAAATTATTTGACTATTACCCAATGAAATAAATATTGCAAATATCTTCTGAATCAAACAACGGCCTGTTGAAATAAAGCAATGTTGAAAGAAAAGGTCATGATAAAAAATAGAGAAAGAAGGCAAATAAAAGAAAGCAAATTTCAAAAATATAAGATGTCAGAACTTAACAGAAGAAATAAATTTTTGGTGTTCCGATGAACACACACCTGATAGTGACATGTGTGTATATTTGAGATTAGTGTATTTGTTTGTGTCAGAGTGTCCACTCACTTTGGGTGTGGGACAGGAAGCAGTGGAGAGGCGGGAGGTTGCCTGGGCGCGAGGCGACTCGGAGGGCGTGGTACTGAGAGAGGCTGCATCCCTGGGTAACACCTGCACACCCCGCGAGATGATGGAGTCTGGGATCTGAGATCAAACATATACGCAAACACGCAGTCATCTAAACACAATACACAGACTATGTAATCTCTTACACAGCCTAACTTTGTTGCCAAAACTTTTGTGTTGATTTTACATGACTATAGCACATGGCTCCAATTAAAGCTCCCTTAGCATTTATCAATCACAAAATGCTTACAGAAGTTATTTTAAGTACTGTAAGTAAGTCTCCCCAAAATGCAATTCATCAACAGAGAGATTTAGAGATTTTTCACCAGAGGTAAGTAGTAGTTACATCTACTCAGTTACATTTACTTCGGTAACTTTCTGTAAAAAATGTACTTTTAGGAGTAGTTTTACTATCATGTTGCCAGAAAGAAAGCCTCAAATAATGTGATTTTTTTTAATTCAAATCATTTATTGTCTAAAATGCACATGTTTATTACTTTCATCTTGTGATTTGTACTTGTAGATAATATTTTTGCTATTGTTGTAGGGCTATTTTATACTTCTTGCACTTTTTTAAGTGACATTCTTTCAGACAACAAAGTGTGTCTTTTTATTGTACAAGGAAACATGTTTCTGTGCACATGACATATAAATGTTGAAGTTGAAAGTGATTTTAGCCTAAGGTGAGGGGGTAGGGTGTCCCAATTTTATCCTCAGGAAAACAAATTTATGTTGACTTGCTTACTTAGTAAAGCAAAGCACAATTTGTTGTTCAAGTTAAAAAAAGATACAATAATAAGATTTGGAATCAATATGTGAACATTTCTTGAGAAAAAAACTGTAATTTTATCCCATGGCTGCACATATAATCCACAAATTTGGACATAGACATGTAAACGAGCCACAGCAAATCAATTTTTTAGCATTTGTAAGAGGAAACCGTCAGTCTGTGCTGATGAAGATGAAAACACAATCTTCTCACACTTAGGACATGTTGATGAAAAGTGTTGTTAAAGATGGGTGAGATTTTTGCATGGTGGAGTCTTACCAAAATGCATCTGTGACTGGACAATGAGGTGGGATGTTACCCTGACAACACAGCCATTATGAAGGATCCGTGCTGCAGACAGGACAGGACAGGATGATGGGAATGGAAACATGCTCTCTCAGAACATAGTTGTGTGCAAAATTTGCAGACTTCAGCCGTCAGGTGTATCTTATGTAAGGTTAAGCCAAAGCACCGGGATGCTAATCCATTCTGGCATAGAGTTCACTGTCCAACAGGAAGCTATTCAACTCAGGATTAGGAAATGACATGATGACATAATGCACTTGATGATACAGATAAAAAAAGCTGGACGCACACAAATTCATGTAGAAGTAGTCTTTTACATGGTTTAACATTAATTGGCAATGAGTGATGCTTAGTGACACACCAGGGACTTTTAACACAATGCTTTGCATGAATGATGTGCAAAGATGTCAAAAACAATTGCTTAAACTGGATGCAATCAAGCTTGACGACAACAAAATAAAGTGAACAATCCTCCCCTCTCATCTGTCCTGGTACCTTGGCAGTGATGGATGCAGAGGTGATGTGGGAGGAGGAGCTGTCCTCGGTGGATGCCACCCCGCTGTCCTTCTTCTCCTCATCCTCCTCCTCGCACTGCACACCTTTGTCTTCTGTCTGGCGGCGTGGCGAACTGTTGGGAGGCGGCGAAAGGGGTGGCGGTGGCGAAGGCAAGTCCTCCAGTTCGTCTACCACCTCTTTTACTTTCACCACCGCGTCCCGAAGGAGGTCGATGGCGTGCGGCAGCGCTGGGAGGATGAACTGAAAGCATTCCTGGGGCAGATTGATATTAAACACACTTGTTTGTAGCTCTTTTTTGAAAATAGCACCAACAGTAGAAACATAATGAAAGCTAAGAATTTTTTTGCATAAATTTTAAACCCAACAACTATTTAAATATGTAATATCTTTCTTTCTAATGATAAAAAATACTCCCTGAAAACAAGCTTTGAACAGAAATGGTGTAATGCATCATATTGTTGAGTTGTCAGAACACTTCCTCTGTATAAAACTAAAATGCAAATCCAAGATAGATAAAGAATTACATTTTATGCTGTGAAAAATCATACTTGTATCAATGCAAATCTGAGGAGAGAGATGACAGGGAGTCTGGGAATTTACAAGGAGAGTCTTGTTTGCTTTTCTGTGAAACCCCAGCTCGTCACAGTGCCGACTAGAGGCCAAATCTCTAAAGTGCTTCTCTTTTCCATGTCTTTCCAGCTCCGTTTTCCTCTCTGTGTCAGTGTGCCTGTGGGCTTCTCAGCAGTGCTAAACGCTCTATTCTCCTCACTCTCAAGACAAGAGCTAATCTGTGAAATTATTTATTGCTCTGTGTATTTTAAGCATTGAGTGGATACATTATTTATTCACCACACACTTTACACTGGCTGCCAACGGGCTTTCATTGCAAGCTTTCCACTCCACAATCTGTTGTTATCTAAGATGGACTGAATCTGGCAGGATTAACCTTGATTTGAGGAAATTCCATATACCCACACTGACATTGATGCATGAGTGGAACAGCATTTTCCTCCTGTCTGCATGTTTAAGGCAGACTATTGGACAACCAAATGTAACAGAAAAAAAGTGGTTTATCTCAGAAATAGAGTGTAACGTCTGCTAGGAAACCTTTGCACACATTTCTTTGTATTAATGTTGATCTTTTATGCTTCCTTCAATGGGTTAGGATGGGCCTATAAACTACACCAAACATTTTCATTACATATTTTGTGAAAATCTTAGTTTATGAGATTTTAGTCTGTTCAGTTCTGCCTATTTCGAGCTCCTTTCAGAATGAGCTGTTTTAGGGCCTCCTGTCACTTTAAATCCAAATAAGATGCCGCTGGCCACTTATTTGTTGGGGGGGCGTGAGTTAACTGGCTGCAAACAAATGTGCAAATATACAGCCGTACAACTTTGAAAAGCAGAATTGGAGCCTCCTGCACAACCAACAAGAATGCAGCAAGTGGTTTCTGGATGGCAAGTCAACAACAAAACGCTCTTTTCCAACAGCCGTTGTACAACCCATACAGCATAAAACCATCTGACCCAAACATGCTGGAGCTCAGCCTAGGTTACTAGGTGATGGGGCTAGGCTTCGCTAGCTAGGTTTATTAGGAAGCATGATAAACCAAATGTAACGTCCTAATTTGTGACGTTACATTTGGAAGATTTTTAAAACGGTTAATTTTTCCAGACACCAAAGAATATTAACTTATTGCCAAAAATGGCTGGGTGTCTTTTTTAAGCATTTAGACTGTTTCCAGAAGCTGTAGAAACCCAAATAGACATACAAAAATGTTCAAACACAAAGAAGCCCAACAACTTCCTTGAAGACTGCTAATGGCTTATCATAATGTGTTTTAAGCCTAATCTGAATCTGGAGATCTAGGTGGAGAGTTGAGATGGAGCAAAGATGATGTTAAGAGCCTGGAGATATTTCTTCTCTCCAAATTTGAGTTTTCATTGAGTCCTAGGAACATTTTGAAGGTACATCAAGAGTGTTTATTTTTATTTTTATTCACCGTTTTGTCCTAAAGGAGAGTAAATGTCAGGAACAATAAAGAGCATAGTCACAGGCTATACTGCCAATGGACAAAAGTGCAAGAGGAAAAGGAGTAGTGTTGTTGTCAGAGTGGGTCATGGGGGAGGGTAGGAAGATCTGAAGACCAAGGGAGAGACGGTTTAAGGAGAGTATAACAGAAACCAAAACCACAGGATTGTAACACTGACAATATATATATACTGCTCAAAAAAATAAAGGGAACACTTTAAGTGTTAAACACCTGTTTAAGTGTTCCCTTTATTTTTTTGAGCAGTGTATATATAAAATAGAAACAAACAATAAGTTGCATACCTAATCGGGTAATAATTTGTGACTGTGAATTGAGTTTCAAAATCTATAAGGTTAAAGGAGAAACATTTGAGGAGGTTACAAAGTCATCTGCTCAAGAACTGGTGAGACTTTTATAAAATGTTAGACTTATTATCCAATCATCTACATCCTCTGTGAGTTCAAGTATGACCAAAATAGGTCAGATCCTTTCTATAGCCAAGCTTTTGTCTTATGCAGGGCAGTGTTAGAGTAATGTGCACATATTCATAACGCTACATGTTTCCGAACCGGTGTTTGTACTTTTTTCTGATTCATAAACTAGACCCAAAGGCAGAACTGCTTCTGCATTCACTCCACCAATCAAAAAACATATCTTTGCTCCGATGCAGTTGTTACATATTGTGGCACCATTCATGAATTTAGCCGAACAATATTTAGTAATTATAAAGCATATTTATATAAAGTACAGCCAGAGCAAATTGCATCACATTCACACAGACCAGAGGAGTTTGAGTTAAAAATCTGTCAACTTTTAAAATCTGCATAACCGCAATTTAAAGAAAAAAAAAATCGTAATTTCTGAAGCAATCCTAATACAGATTTTATTACAGTTCTGAGTGGTTTTTCTTCCATTTTGTTGTTCTTTTCCAATTTAGTCAATCACTTCTGCACCTGCCATGTTTGTAGCTAAGAGGGATCATGTAAACTTATGCAAAAAAAAAGAAGAGGAAATCTTTTGCATCTGTGGTACTGCTGATCATATTTGCATCTAGTTGTAATAAGTGGAATATGTGTTGTTCATCTGGAGCAGATACAAAGCAAACATTGTATCCATAACAGCTGGAAGAATTGAGGCATTTCTAGCACTTGGCAAACAGACAGTTTCCACACTAGAAACAACAGCAATGGCATCTTTTTACCATTTTCTTTTAGCACAAATCAGACTGTTTCTATTATGTGCTGAAAATGAATACAATCAACAATTGTGAGGAATCAAAGTAAGTGGATATTTCTTTTTTAAGACATTAATGTCTGTCTGATTCTGATGTTATTGCCACCTGGTTACTTGGAAGTGGTATTGCAGTGAATCTCTGTTCTTTTTGTTTGAACAGAGATGTTTATTTTCCAGACATTTGTAAGACACGGTCTAATCATTAGATTTTATTCCTGCATAATAGTCAGACAATTTTCATCCTTTACTCATTTGATCTTTGTCTTTGAATTGAATTGACCAGAGGCAAAACTGTATTAATCCATGTGAATGTTTTCTTTTTAAAATTATTACCTTTATGGAAAAACTATATCACTGGCGCATTATTTTCTAAACCACAGACTCCAAACCAATGTTAAAATTAGTCTAGTTTATACACTTTTAATAAGATATGTCCCACAAATCCCAGCTATTAAAATATTCACACAATCTGTCTATGTCGTTTTTGACTTCTGCAGCTAAAAATTCACAATGAACACTTTGACATTAATAGGCTTCATCTGCCTAGCTCAAGTGGACTTCCTTGTTATCGTTATGAGAAGAGATCAGCGTAATAAGAGCCTCCAATGAGCTGCCAGGACCTTTAAGTTTACCTGGGGTTTGACGAGGGAGACACTAATATGGCAGCAGATGGGGGAGGAATGAGGTGTAACTGATGGAACGGAAAATAAAACTGATCGAGTAAAGCCACTGTGTAACAAGACAGAGATGGATGTGTTGGACACCAACGCAAGGAGGGAGAACAAAAGAGCGAGAGAGGAGACACTTGTGGACCTACATGGTTTCATATTCATATAGACAGAAGGCAAAGCAATAAAACCCCAAGGAAAATATAGTTAATGTATCTATTGATTAAAAAAATTCTGGCAAATGCAAACGGAACTTCACATTAAGTCAGAAGTAATTAAATTTACAAATATACAGTTTATGCATATCAACATATAAATTAATTTATGCAGCACGAATGGGTCTCATGTCTTGGAGCAAGGAGAATGCAAAGACAACGATCTCCATACAAACAGGCCAAAGCTTAACAAATGCACTTTCATTCTTATAATACATTTGTTATGAGTTTTGTGCTCAGACTTTAAGACACTTATTTGTTTTTATTTTAGGTGTGGGGAGAATTAATGGAAAATAAATAAAAAAAGAGGCACTTTACTACATTATGTGCAAGTCTGGCTCCTTAGAAGCAAAACAAAAAAATAATAAGGGTGGCTAAAAAATCTTGGCAATGGTCTGTAGATTTGTTCCACAATTCACAGACAAACTAAAAATACAGTCAATAAACTAGAAGTATGCCCTTTTATACATCCATGTACAGCCTCTGGGGCAACTGACGTTTAATGATTTCTTGTCACTGCATCAAAAATCCCAAATAAAAACTAGAGATACAGCAAAAAAGTTCACGTTTCCAATTGATCAATCATTGCACAGAACCAAAATCAGCCATATTCCAACCTCCAGCAGGTTGAAAACTCATCAATTGGATCTTCTTCCAGAATGCCACAAAGTTCAAGTACCAGGTCCTGGAGACAAAACACTCTTAAGTGTGGATGGTGTTATTGGATAGAGAAGACTCAAAGTAAGATTTTCTGGTGAATTTGTGTTTTTCAGCTGATAAAGGGAAGGCTGAGTAAAAGGGATTTTTTAAAATCCATTCAGGCTTTCGGTAATGAAATATGTCAGAGTTGAAAATATTGACAGCCTTTCAGAAATCTTTGATTTTAAGCAATGCTCTCTAGTCTTGAAATAATGGTTCTGCAGATTCACTCTTTTCCTTCATATGTGGTTTTTGTGTTCTGCTATACATGTTGAAACTGGTGGACAATCGTATGCATCATGTGAACAACAGACAACTTTATCATTTCCTACCTGGGAGCCTTTCTTACTTCCTGGTAAGTTGATGATGAGCGTCTTGCCTCGGATACCGCAAACAGGTCTGTGAACACAGAGCCATTATGAAACAACATGATTCAGAGCTGCATGTTCAGTCAATGTGAAAAAAAATGCACATCAATATTGTATTATTGTAATCAATTTCGACATCCTAATGTTGCAATATCATTTGCAAATGTCACCAAGAAGGAGAAGAGTATTGACTGATGTCACCATTTAGGATTTGTCTTTAAATGTTACATTTGTGTTGTTGTGTTTGTTGGACCTGGAAAGCATGCCTAATGGTGTGACATTGAGGGATCCCATCAGCATTGCCAGAGACATCCCAGGAGCCTCCCGCTCTATCACCTCCTTCGTGGCCTGGAAAGAAACACACACACGGAGAACCACAGAACCAAGTGTGATTGTTGTCTAGAAAATTATGCTAGATCTGCTATCAGTCTAAAAGTATGAACCTGCAGACCTGTTCTTCAAATGTTAGAATGAAATCAAAGAAATTAAAACTATTTTACAATGTTTTTTTGGTGTCATCCAACTCAGAAATACAAAATATGTTTCTTATTGATATTTCTAGTTCAGATTTAGTTATTTAAAATGCAAATTATAACTTGGCAAAAATAGTTTGACACTTTCTGGCTGATCTATTCATAAACAATGAAATTGCAAAAAAAAAAAAAAAGTGCATATGATGCACTTTTTGAGTTTGGTTTGCTGGGCTATACAGTCATGATAAAATCTAATTACAGAAAGTTTAAAGAATACATGTTGAACATATAAGATCTAACAATGAAAATACAAGAATATATAATAATGCAAAGTATTCTTACACACAAAAAATATTTAAAATGTTTAATAATCACTCTAAAACAAATCTGGTAGATTGTGCTCATACCTAGTGACTATTTTGGTTTTGTTGAACTGGCTTTAATTTTAGACAACTTACAAAATCAGTCCTTTAACTGCATAAAGAAAGGAGCTAATTACTAATTAAAATGTGCTTGGACAACTTACAAGCAGTGATGGCATAGCTACTTTGAAAAAGTAACTTTAATCGGATTACTGATTACTCCTTGAAAAAGTAACTTAGATTACTGATTACTTGATTTTGGAAAGTAACTAAGTTACATTAAAAGTAATTTTTTAGTTACTTTCAGCAGCTGCTAACAACAACTCTCCGCCACCTGTGAAAATTACATTGATCTTTGCCAATACTTAATTGCAAGTTATTTTATAATGGTAATATCAACTATGTGTCTCCACTTACAAGGTTGTACTGAAGGGGAGATTGTTTAATGGTCTGCAAGCGACTTTAGAAAAAAAACAAGCAAAAAGCTGCTTATAATAATCGGACTTGGCGACAGAAACTAAAAATAGTTCCTGTTTTTCCAGCAACAAAATGCACATTTCCCTCTTCCATCCATTGTTTATGTTTCTGTCACTGCTGATACTCTCGCATAGAAACGGTGGTCACTCCCCAAGACGCGCAGAGGAAATAAAATTTAATTAGAAAAGAAAACACACAGTAACGCACAGTAACTCAAAGTGATTTCAATAAGTAACTGTAGTCTGACTACTGGATTTGAAATAGCAACGCGTTAGATTACTCGTTACTGAAAAAAGTGGTCCGACATCACTGCTTACAAGATAACAAAAAAAAATTACTTTTGGACCATAGTAGCATCTGAACCCATTCAAGAAGAAGGTCTGAACTAAACTGAGAATCTTAAAGAATTCAAAGTAATGTACAGTATTTCCTTAAGTAATTTGGTTACTGTTTTTGGCACTGAATGATAGGCAGCAGGAAAGATGAAGTCTCCTTTAAAAACTATGTTGGATGAGCTTGAGTGAAGTGATTCTTGAAACTCAACAACAGGAATGCAGAGAAAATATTTAAAAGTGGAGGAGCCCCTTATATGCACCCTGTGAAAAGGAACATAAAGAAGGGAGAAAAAAGGAAACCAGAGACCAGAAGAAGTGTTGGGATGGATTTGTTTTGAAGTAAATTCTAGTTTAACTAATTATTTTTTTTTTACTTTTTAGTTGTTCCTCTGCTTAGTGAGATAATGAATTAGATTTTTTCATTATGTTTCATTATGTGCAGAGAATCTATCAACATGGAGATTAGTTGGAACCAGACTATGAGGTTATGAAATATTAGAAAATTAGATTTTAAGAAAGGCCTACAGTGATACCCTTTATCACAGAGAAATTACATTTTTCATAATCAGCAATTTAATGTAAATGAAAACAAGATGGGGTTTTATTTTCCTTTTTTAAATTTAATTAGCTTGGTCTGAAGATGGCTGCACAGTGGCGCAGTTGGTAGCACTGTTGCCTTGCAGCAAGAAGGTCCTGGGTTCGATTCCCGGCCGGGGTCTTTCTGCATGGAGTTTGCATGTTCTCCCTGTGCATGCGTGGGTTCTCTCCGGGTACTCCGGCTTCCTCCCACAGTCCAAAAACATGACTGTTAGGTTAATTGGTTTCTCTAAATTCTCCCTAGGTGTGTGTGTTGTGTGTGAATGGTTGTTTGTCCTGTATGTCTCTGTGTTGCCCTGCGACAGACTGGCGACCTGTCCAGGGTGTACCCCGCCTCCCGCCTGGAACGTAGCTGGAGAAAGGCACCAGCAACCCTCCCGACCCCATTAGGGACAAGGGTGAACAGAAAATGGATGGATGGATGGATGGATGGTCTGAAGATAAGAGTAATATTATTTGGTAGCACTTTGTAATACAGCATCCACTTTTCCAGAACTTAGAAAAAAACAACCGTCCCCAAGCTTGCTTCCACAAAAAAAGAGATCAACTTTCAAAAGCAGAGGAGTTTAACATCCAAAGGTTTAATTGCATGGGTTTAATGGGAAGAGAAGATATTTCCCCAGTGATTTAAGAGACCAAATCAATATCGACTGCTAATGTAGATAAATGTAGATGTGGAAGAGATAGTTAAGGTTTTCTTTTCAGCGTTCAGACAGCCGAGACGTAGACTGGGTAATTTGGTAATGGATTCAATAAAACACATAACATGCGAAATTTAACAGCAGACACAGACAATTTGGACAGACGCATGGAGAGTTTTGGAAACAATTTGATAGTGCAATTCCGAAATAGAATGTGACTTTATGTATTTTCTGTCCACAAAAAAGCATTTTGTACTGTATTTAGACATATATGTCGAACAATGGAGTTAAGTTACACAAAAAGAAATAATTTATTTATTAATTAAAATAATGACTGATCTAAACCTGTCTTCCACTGAGGTTTAATAACATTTTATCCATCTTGTGTTTGGGAAGAAACATTATTTTGCAGCAAAGCTTTCTTATTAGAGACACACAGCACTCTTTAAGATGTACCTCCAAGAATAATTTTCAATGTCTATGCCTACATGTGCTTTTGTTTACATATACACAGTAAAAACAAGAAATAATATATAAAATGTAAATACAAAGCTTAATGACATCAGTAATACTAATCAAAAATAGCCACGAAATACAATATACCATCAAATGACAAATGGAGACAAAATAGAAATGTGGTGACCAGCCAACCATTAATGACAAGTGGTCAAGAGGAGTGTCTCTATAATCCACAAAATTCATATTAGGCAACAGTAAAGCTTCATTTTTACATAATAAGGTAACACAAAAATATTTTACAGCAAAATAATACCTGATTAGCTGCTTTGTATTAATACCCTTCATTTAATTTCTTCTGGAATACATTAGTAATCACAGAGTATACAATGTCAATTATTTCATGAAAATGTTAGCATAAAACAACGGAGGGAACTTTTTAAAATATCAAAAAATATTGGGGGATTATTAAAATAAGAACTAGATATGAAATTAAGTTTTGTCTTTAAACTATCATTTCTCTTACAGAAAAAGCTTTTGATAAAGGAAGCACTTCTACTCCTTTATTTCCCCTCTGACTACAGGACTAATTAGTGGTAATCAGTGTTGTAACACATGTGTGTGATCAGCAAAAGCAAGCTGCTAATGAAGCAAATGCAGCAGGAGACATGTGCCTCTCAACACACATTCAAACCTAAAAAAGCTCATCTACGACCTTCATTAGAGATCATCACACCTGTAGTTTGCAGAACTGTCTCATAAGCAAGACATCTTGCAAAAGTGTGTATATTCCCTACACTTTCTCATATGTTGTGACTTTAGAACCACAGACATGTGTGTGTTTTATTGGGATTTCAGCATGCTTTTTGTTAAATTAAAGAAATAGACTATTTGGCTTTCAAAAAGTATGATGTGCATCTGTGGTTATGCTTTTTGAGTCATATTTGTGAAACTCCCTTTCTTTGCAATTATTGCTACATAAAGTTCACTTTTCCTGTAAGCTTAGTGTTAATATTGTAGAGAAAAATTTGCAGTATCCAAAACATTTTCTATCAGGAAATGTATTGTTATTATTATGGCATTATCTATATTTATTTTTATCCATTTTCCCCATCAGATCTGACCGGTTCCCCTTTAGCTGACGAAGAAAAACATCCCAGCAGAATGATACTGCCTCCACCATGTCTTACCATCCAGTTGGTGTGTTTATAGTGATGTGCAGTGATTGGTTTCCTGATATGAAGTGTGTTGAATGTGGGCTACAAAGTTAATTTTGGCCTCCTGTAATCAAATCTGTGCATTTAATGTTCAATTTTGAATTTGGCTTTAAATAATCTATTTAAAAAAGCAAAATGACAACAACAATATAAAACGCAATCACCAAAAATAAGTTTCTGTGTTATTATTATGGCATAATCTGCTTTGGCATTGTGCTCATATTTTTTAATTTTAATTACTGTCCCTTATGTACAGCTTTGAGATTAAGCCCACATTGTGCGTTTTTGTTTTGAAATGTCAGAGTGAGTAAAAGAACATAAAGTAAAGCAGGAGATCCGAAAACAAAAGCTTGATAAAAATTGATATAACAACAAGAAACATCCAACAACATACATCCAGTTTCACAGAAACGTTAGGATATTATTTGATCAAAAGATCTTGGTGTTTATTTTTTGTTATCGTTACGTGTGAAAAAAAATATCTTAATTTGATTTAGATTTTAAAATCTATTAATGATGTACTTTGTAATTTGGTTAGCTATACTTTTATATATCTTGTCATTCATTTTTTTTTCATATTTTGTTTTCCAGGGTTTGCTAAAGTACAAAACATTGCAGTTTTTGATCGACAAGAAGTTCACATAAGCTCACCTCTGGTGTTACGTCTCTCGGGGCGAAGCCAGTGCCCCCGGTGGTGAGGATGAGGTTGAGTTCTTTCTCATCACACCAATCCACCAGTGTTTCCTGTTGGTAAACATGCACAAAATGCACACTTATGGAAATCGTATGTGAAGATATACACATCACTACAATACAATGAGAGGAGCAGACCAATTATGTTTACCTTGATTTCATCTATCTCATCTGGCACTATCTTGTAGGCCACGATCATGCCCCCCAACCTTAGAGACAATCAAGAACACAATGTCATGGCACAGAAAGAAAGTTATTTTCTTTATCATTACAAACCCAGCACAGTTCTCATGGCTGGAGAAATTGTGACATGCATGTTATATGCAAAGAAGATGAGTTAAAACCCAAGGTGATAAGGTGATTAGGTATTTAATTGACAATCTGTTTGGTCTCATGATACTTTACTAACAGAGATGGGGTGATTAATGGGATATATTTATGTAGACTCATAAACAATGTCAAATATGAAAGTAACAAGAAACACTGCAACTAAACAAGGGGGGAAATGCCCTTGAAAACTCCTTATGAAAGGATTTTCCCCAGGATGGCCCAAAGAGAGGATGCTCGGAGAAGTGAACGTCGGACCATGGCGCCCTCCTGTGGTCAGACACAGTATTACACTGTCTAAAAAAAAAATACCCAGACTGAAGGTGAAGAATCTGCAGAAAATCCTTATGTAACAATTTTCTTTTTTTTTCTTTAGAGATCTATTTTTGTGATTGTAGTGCATCATGTTTCCCCTCCATGACACGTAAATGTCATGTTACCCTCCTGCAGCCAACGCACTGTAACAGTTAATTGTTGTTAATCCTCTATCTTACAGTCTTTTGGAATACTTTTAGAATATTTAGTTATCAAGCATACATAAAGTCAAAATATTAAACTCTAACAGGTTGACTGATGATGTGCAAAAGTCAAAAATGGATCGTTGACAAAAGAGAGCAATTATTTAAAAAAATGCACCTTTAGGATGAAGAGGAGGTTATTCACAAACACAGGTCGTCCCACCTGACATGGTGGCATGGGTGATTTACCAACGCTTAGTGTGCTTTGATGGGAAGGGAGCGGCTTTTGGCAGCTCTGTATAGATTAATGCGTGTTTATATGCGTTTGTGCACGTACGCTCGTTCCTTGGTTTATGTGTTTGCGTGTGTCTGCGTTAGACCTCGCCACAGTAAAGGAGCTGTCAGGACAAATCACCTCTTGTGTGCTCCAGGGGTTTTTCATGCCTCTCCGTTTCAGCCCAAATGAAAATACGCTCTTCACAAATAACTGGAGTTCCTTCCCAGTGTTTCCTTGGCAGCTCTTCCTGTCTGGAGACTCTGGTTGCTGTGTTGTATAATGCTTGGGAGCGTGTGAGAGCTCCTCTGTGCCTTTTTTAATAATTTACAGGGATCACATTTCTTTGCTATGATGTATTTAAGATCTTCAGGCGCATTGTTTTACGTATATGATGAACAAGTAAGCAATTTACAGATTTGTGTAACAATAATGTGCATATTAAGAGACAAAACAGTACCAGTCAGACATTTTGATTCACATATGCAAGCATTGCTAATGTTTTCCCAAACTGCACAGGTGGCCAAATTACAGTGCAATGGAAAGTGAACTACCAACTTAAATGATGCTCAGGTGAATAATAGCAATGCTAATGATAAACATAGACAACAATTTTAATAATGAGATGAAAAAAATAACATGTATTTATATTTAAATGCAAAAACACACAGATTACAGATGTTCATTTTTAAGGGAATACAATGGAAACCATATATTTAAATACATATAACTTCCCCCAAACAGTATTTAAAATTAAAAAACTTAAACTTCCTATCTTTACTTCAGGCATCATCACAAACTTTATTTCTACATGCAAATGTCAAAATATTGAGAAATATTATACGAGTTTTTTTTCAAAGTCAGATAATTTTTTACATATGCTAGTAGTAATATGCCTGAACGTTTTGAGGAAGCTCAGATGATGATATCATGTCTTTGTAAGAATTAGATTCTTGTTCATTTCAGCAAACAAAGGCCACTCAGCAAGGAAGAAAACAAAATGATTTTTGAATTTTTTGGCCATAATGGTCATTGTTGCGCTTGGAGAAAATAAGGGAAAACTTATGGCTTGAGAACCTCATTTAAACTGTAAATTATAGGGATGGCAACATCATATTGTGTAAAAATTTAGATACAGAAGGAATTAGTTCTGCTTACAAAATGATATGTTATCATGAGTAAAGGGTTTGACTTTATTAGAAGGAAAACGTAACATTCTATTTTTGTAATGCAGTTATATATCTTTATGACACAATAGAAATCTATTTGTCAAACGCTTGGCTAAAGGTAGTCAGCGCTGAAGATAGCTTTTTGCCTTCGGTGTGGACAGATCCTAATGCAGCTGGAAAAAAAGAAGAAGAGACGCAAGAAGAGGGGCAGACAGGGAGGAAAACGGGGGTGGATGGGTGAGAGAGTGGCAGTAGTATTGGCCTGAAAGCTTGGACATCTCGGCCAAATCTTACAATGAATAAAAGACGAGCACAGAAAGAAGGATGAAGATGGGAAGCCTGAATAACAAAGAGAGGCACAAAGTGAAAAGAGTGCAAAAAAGGGACACACTTTACAAGAGAGGGAGAATTTGGAAGTACGTGTGTGTGGATGTGTACGCGTGCACAAAGGGCTGCTGCAAATCTCAGTGGTTGTGGGACACTTCCAAGAAGAGACCCATCTGCCAGGGTGATTTCATTAATAATACACGCTCTTTATAGAAAGCACTCAATCTCACTCTCTGTATTTTTCTTGCATCCATACACGCACACACGCGCACACACACTACATCCAGGGGGGAGACAAAAGCCTCCTTGGTCATCTCCACACTCCCAGTAGTAACATAGAGTTGAGCCCATTAGAGGTAAGTTGTTGGTTCATCCATATGTAGGAAAGCTCTCAAGGGGTGACCTTTCAACATGTTTGCTGATAGTGGGAAAGGTGGAGGAAAAGAATGAGCTCACTCCTTTAAACCCCTACTGTGTTGAGAGCTGAGAGTGGCCACCACGGCGTTCCACTCACACGCACGATGTGCACACAACCCCAAAGAAACAAACAATATTAAAAAGTGTGCAGAAACACTCCACCCTGCAAGGGTTATTTATGGAATAAATGCCACCATGCTTCAGCTACGCCATTTCTGACAGTTTCTGGCTTTCAAGTTTAATTTCTTTCTTTAAACCATAGCAGCTACACCTAAATGCAAACACCTGTGGTAAAATGAACAGGTCATAGTGGATTCATTTATGCTCTGCAATTCTTCCCTTGGATATTTTTGGAGCAAATCTAGACAAACACTAGCTAAGGAGCTGTTTTGTGTTAAATGAATCTTCTCTTATCCACCTTGCTCAGGCCAGAAAAATTGGCTTGGTATCAAATGTAAATGGTCAATGGAAAAGACTCATTCTGCTTTTACTTTTAGTATCAGGTAATGTGCAACTGAACCCTGGTCCAATTTTCAACAACATTGGCACACCGGAAGAATATATAGTAGAATTTATAGTAAATATACTAAAAATCATAGAGCAACAAGTGTTCAGCAAAGAAGCTGACTGATCTGGTGCAGGGATTTTTCACGTTGTCTTCATTTAAACAGTCTTCACCACAGGTCTGTCTCTGTGCCCTGGAAGCCTTCAGGTTTGTCTTTGTCCCTGATCAGACAGTAAAATTAGTTCTTGTGTCACACATCTGATTTTTTTTTCTGGTTATTTTTAGTCCTGGCAGTTTGCAGCACTGAAGAAGATCTTTGCAACACAAGTCAGTGAAGGGTGCTGACAAACTGTTGACTCATGAAAAAATATTCACACAGAGGCAAACATGTGAAGAAAACAGTTACATACACACACACATATAGGAACACCCAGATGGATACACATCCACCGCTTCCTCACCTCCATGTCCTTGAGTCTCAGCGTTTTTTGTTCATCTCCCCTCTGCTGCTAGGTCTAGCCTTCGCTTCACTTCATTTGTCTCCACTCATCATCCGGTACACCTCTAGATGCTCCCAAAAGTGAAACTAGACTGACTGATTCCACGTGAAAAAGCCTACTTGAGAGATGCTGTGATTATAGTTTAAATGTCCTACTGTGGTGCCTCACTAAATCTCACCTTCCATTCCTTCACTTCCTCCTTTAGTTCTCCTGCCTTTTCTCCCCCCCCCTCCCCCCCCAATTGTTTTATTATTTCTGGCAGCTATGACACATTGAACAAACAGTGTTCAAGCTGGTCATGATGGAGTAAGCAGCAACAAACAAGAGATTTTATGTAAACCATCAGTTCAATGTCAGACAGTAAGGCATTCCAAAAAACAGTAACCAGTGCAGGACACAAATGACTGCTTTTAGTACAAAAACAGCCAGAGAGTCCAGTGTGCCCTAGCAAGGCCTGATTTATACACATTGTATTTTCTCCATAGTTTGCTAAATTGACATAAATTTTGTCATATGTATCCATGAACCAATGTGGGTCCCCTAGAAGTTTCTGCATGTAACAACATTGAGCCACAATCTGTGTGGCCGTGCTGACTGTGTGTACCAGTAGGGACAATGCAGTATTCAAAGGGTGGCACCAAACACACAGCAAGTAAGCAAAAGCAGCAAGTCAGATTACAGAAAAAGCAACAAGCAATGGTCATTTTTAAGAAAACAATTTTTGATTTTCCCATTTGGTTCATCTCTCAGGAAGGAAAAAAAAATCAAAAATTTAATTGACAGCGTGGGTAGAAAAATGAATAGATGTTTTCAGCTCTTAGCATTTCAATACTTATACTTTAATCGCCCCTTGGTGCCAACTGATGATCATCAAAACACAAATACGTAGCTTTATTTTATCAAAATAATATTTCTACTCTTTATTTTGTTCAGATCTCAGTAATTGACTTGCATCGTGCAAGAACATCAACATTACCTTAGCTTACTTTATTTGTAAAGTTCTCCGGGATGACATTTGTTGTGAATTGGTGCTGTGTGAATAATCTGAATTAAATCATTGCTGATGAGCTGATTAAAAAATAACAACAATATCAAAGATGCTCTTCTTTGGAAACATAAAAATTTGATCTTGGTCAAATTGGTGCACTCCTCAAACACAAGCTAAACTACAAGACTGCTGTAGAAATTTTAACTGAAGAAAAAAGACTTAAACTTAAAAAAAGAACAGGAACTGTAAGTGATGTGATCATTTCACTACTTTGCCATTTTGTACATTTAAAGTTTTGGTCTTTTTGCACCATTCTACTTTTTTTGTATGTGAAAAAGCAGCTCTGTAACTACCCTCCTGAAAAAAGCAGCAGATACAGGGAGAGGGCAACAGTTTTTCAAATAAAAATGTTATTCTTCTGAATTGTTCCCCTCAGTAAACCTTGGATTTGGAAACATTGGCAAACTTATGAAAATTTCTAAGTTTAGGTACAAGAAAGAGACTCATGTTTACAGTTGCTAAGAATAACCACATCATGGTATCATGGTATTTTCTAATATAAGATTATAGATGGAGTTAAAGTTGATTTCTTGAGTAATTTTTTTTAAAAGTTGCTTTTCTAAAGGTTGCAAAGGTTGGGATATCACCTTCCCTAGTAACACAAATAATAATTGACTGCCAATCAAAGAAAGGGTCCAATAATTTTGACAACTGATAATCTCTAACAGAAATTGGGGGAGAAAAAAAATGGTCTCCAAAGGTCAGAGCTTTGGAGATCAGGAATTGGTTCACAGAGTTCTGTGACCAAACTCTACAACTTTCTGCCTGATTTTGAACTTATCACCATAGAGAAATGTCACCATGTACATGAACATATGCACAAATATAGTAAGCAGTTATGAAACAAGGTTGAATGCTGTAATGTCAAAGATCTTTCCTGTAATTATTCTACTATGTTACCAGGTGATGTTCTCACTAAAACCTGGACAACAGCTCACATCCTAAACTCCTTACACTGGCTCCATGTAACTCAGACAATAGACGTTAAAATACTTCAGTTAGTTTATAAATTACTGAATGCCTTAGTACCAAATTACACTAAAGATCTGTTGTGAACGTATCAACCTTCCAAGCCACTCAGGTCTACTGGTTCTAGTCTACTTTGGATCCCCAGAACCACTACAAAACATGGAGCATTCAGCTTCTATGAACCACAAATCTGGAACAGATATGGCATAACGGTTTGGGTCTATTTCTCAGGAACATGTTAATTTAATTTAATTTAAACTTAACATATCGTTAAAATTGTTAAAAACTAAACAAACGAGCATTACAGAATTGTTAAATTATATTTTTGTTGATGAAAATATTTAATCTTTTAAGATACCAAGGCTCATGTTTCTTCCTTGCATGCAAGATATTTTTCTTAGGCTGAAGAGACCATTTTAATCCATTAGTTGCAGTATTTAACTAAAAGAACACACAAAGATGCAAAAGCATGCATTTTTGTGTGAGAGTGAAGCCCAGATTTAAGAGGCCTTTCAGCTGGATTAAACGATTATGTGCATGAAGTTTTTTTTTGTCTTTTCAGCTTGGGGATGAATTGTCCAAAAAATGAGGTCAATACTCACAAGGAGGGGTCGTGGACGAGATCTTTGAGGTTGATGCCGCTGCGGTCCTCTGCTAGGTTCCGAAAACAGCTGTCACTAACTAGAAAGAAAGACATAGAAAAATGAGAAAGTTTATTTGGCATAAATTCAATTTAGTGCAATACATGGAAGGGCTTCAGAGTTTAGCCAATGTTAACTGGTGAGAAATGACTCATTCTCATGTCAAGCAACTCTTGACGTGAGAAAACCTCATCCAGTCTAACAAAAGCATGAACAGAACAATGTGATTCAATTGAAATATGGGAAAATAATATTCTTGGCAAATATTCACCCATTAAAGAAAAAAACAACATATTTAAATTTCAATTGGAATACAATTGTGCTGTTTAAATAATCATAAATAGTTTTTGTTGGTAAAAATGAAGACTTAATGTAGCCCAAGACAGCTTAGCCACGTTGACATATTTTATTTTTATTGTTTAAAAGAAAGAAAGAATGAAAAAAAAAATTGACAGACTTCAAATATTTTTTTCACCAAAAAAAGAGGATGAGTCAAGAGCTATTTATCAAATGTTTGGCATATCACAGCAAAGAAAAAAAAAACCATGAGACTTTATAATTTTAATTGCAAAGATCTGTAATAAACAGACAGACTTTATGCAAGTGAGGGTCTTAAGAATTAGGAGAAAATCAAATATACCGGGCTGGAGGAAAACACTGGTCTTTCTATTTGTTTTTTTAAAGCAATTTTCTTTTTTCAAAATTTATGTGATGGGCAAATGCATCAATGGTTAATTGGTTTGGCTTGCTTTTTGCTGGGATGATTTATACTGAGGTCCATTTCAAACAAATTCACAAACTAATTAGTTTAGCAGAGATACAAGGACTGCATTAAAAATAAGTAATAAATAAGTCAAGGTCAAGGGAAAAATATCGGAAAGACCTTCAGAAAGTGTAAGCAAATACTGTTTAAAAGCATCCATCCATCCATCAAACCACAGACCTCGAACAATTCCCAACTCCCTCCATGGGAACGCCGAGGCATTCCCCGGACGGCCAGGAGTTGTAATCTGTTCAGCAAGTCCTTGGTCTGCCCTGAGGCCTTCCCCTGAGGGACTTTTCCAAAACATGTCCCAATGGAACGAAAGCACACGTCACTTTACTTGTGCTCAAGACTACTTTAAAAATGTACAGGAAGTTTGACTCCTTGAAGGTAAAAGGAAAAGACACGAGGAGTGAGTCGAGGCTTTTGCTCAGCAGAGTGTTCATCTATTAATCAGAAATCTGTTGCCCACGCAAAACAATCGAGTACTTATCAAGATCTTCTTGTACAGTTTTGCTGTGTCATTTGTCATATTACTGAACTGCAATTAGGTAAATAGGTCACCTCTGATTTACGGAGCATGTGCTGGTATAAAACAAAAAGTTCCCATCATAAAGAGAGTTTCTATCTTCAACACACGAATGAATCAAAACACAATGTGATGAGGGGATAAGCGGGACACAATTAGATATATCTTTAGATATTTAGTACAGAAAATAGTGAAAACAAGTTGTCCACTAAACAAAATTATAAAATTAAATGATTTCCAGTAACCCCAGCTTTTTTTTTTTGTATGCTCAAAACCATCTGGTTTGCCCAACATGTGTAAGACATAAAAAATTCCAAACAGGACTAAAAAGATCTCTGTGCAGATTATGAGCTATTATGTATCTACTTACTGGTATTAGATTGTGTCATTGCTATTAAACATGACTAAAAAGAGATTTGAGTCCCAAAATTAGAGCTCTGTCTCTTTAAGAAGCTCCTGCTCTTTCCAACACTCCTCCTTCAGCACAACATCACAACAATGCTTCTCATTATGCCGTTGATTCATGATTATCATGCTTATTTTTTCTATTTATATATTTGAACTATTGTACTGTTTTAAACCCTCTTGTAGATGAGAACTAGTAATCAAATATTTTACCTGGTAACAAAAGTAAAAAAGAAAACTACATCACACCATGTTTATGTTTTAAAGTTCTTTTTTTGGGGATGACAAAAGAAATGCTGAGGTTTTGGATTAAAACAATTGAGTGATGGCTGGTCAAAGTCTTCTTTAACATATAGGAGTCAACAAAGACTAATGCATGTTTTAACTTTATTCTAAGGAAGGTCACATTTGTCTGCTTGAATGTAGAAAACAGTCACTCAAGCCATAAAAATTAAAGGGATGAAACAAATATATCCCTTCAGCAGTAATGCTGGCTTGAAAATATAAATGGTTTGTTTAAAACAGATGATAATATGAGGCATAATGCTTGGCACAATTAACTAATTTTCAATAGCTGTAATATTCAATATAATATGTTATCAATTTTTGTGTACAAGTTATTGTGAAAATACAGTGGAGCCTTTGGCCTTATGTGGACTTCCTGGTAAAATAATAGATGAATAATTTTTTTTTTTTAAATGCGCGCTTTAATCTAATGTTGAGACATCTTTGTGGAATTCAAAATTGTAAATAGGGCACTTGGTGTCACATTGAATAAGAAAATAAATGTATATGTTTACATAATTTTTTTATTTAATTGTATTACAATTACAAACCACAATTTACCAACAGTAGTCAGACAAGAATCTTGGTTTCAATTCCTTTCATAAGTAACAACAAGTCCCCCAAATCACAACTGACTAAAAAACGTCTTTCTTTTTAATACTGTACCACACATAAATGTCGTCACCACAGGAAATATACAATCCACCAATCCTGTCATTACCATGCACCTTTATTGTCTCCAAGCATTCCTTACAAAGCCACAGTTGCCCCTTGACTACAGAGCAGGTGTGAGTCATCATGGTGATCACAGTCATACAGAGTGACAAATAAGGTGAGATGCCGATGAAGACAAAGACAAGAAAAGGAGACAGTTTAGTAAGATGGAGAAAGACGATACGTCCTATTATCTGAAGGGGTCACACATGAGTGGACATGGTCGTGTTCTAAAATAAAGTCAACCTGACGATTTGGAGGGTGATGGCGTTGGTGTGGTGGATTTAAGCCAAAAAACTTGATGTGCTAGAAGTAGTCAAGACTGAAAATGTCATGATGTTGCTCAAATGAAGTGCTATGATCCATGAACGAGAGGAAGGGGGAGAAGGGACAGAGCAAGGGAGGGAGTGAAGCAAGAAGGTTGTACAAGATGGAAGTAAGCTGTCCAGTAAGGCACGCAATCAGGATGGGGAAGATGAGGCTGAGAGATTTAGGGAAAGATGCGGGAGAATATAAAGATGGGAGGAAGGAAAATTCGTTTAAACAGGAGGGTGATAAAAACAAGGCACTGCTGATGGGGCACCTTTGTGCAAAGAGAGGTAAACACAAGAAGCTGGACGTAGCTCTGGGCTTTGGCAAATAAATCGGAAAGTGCTGACATTTGCACACCAAGTCGACTCAGGAAGAGAGGATGAAACAACGCAGACAGAGAGACTGCTGGAAAAGGGTGGAGGTAAGCAAGCAAAAAAAAAAAAAGAGTAAACGGGGATGCAAAAACATGGAGCACACCTTTGCTGTGGAGAGCCATAGCTGCATAAATCCACGCGTGTGCATATGTTTGTATGCGAGGAGGAAACTTCTTTCAAGACTGCAGTATTCCTTACAAACACGCACACTCAGAGCCTTCCTCAGTCTTTCTCTCCCAGCTACCCCTTGATCTAAAAATAGCTGCTTCTCTCTCCTACAAGAGGCAGCAACCATTCTGAACCAATCAACACGGTCTGTCAAAGGCATCGGTATCCACCACCCCTCTGAGTGTGTGTGTGTGCACGCACGTATTCGCCCGCACATGTGCAACAAGAGGGAACTCCTAACTGAAGGTAATAAAACTGCCCTCCCCTGCTGCAAAAGCAATCCCTTTCATAAAACAATGGCTGGGAAATAAAACTGAAATTGAGAGCAGGAAAGGAGAAAAAAAAAAAAGAGGGAAGAAAAGAGGAGAGTGGAAGAGAAGGACAGGGAGATCTGGCTGCAGTGGAAACAGGCTTCAAAGGAATATTAATGTGATCCTGTGCAAGAGCTGAAGAAAGGGGAAGAGACGAAGGCGGAAGAAATGGAGGGAGGAGGGGAAAGCAGAGCAAAAGAATTTACGACGCTGCACCCTCCCACATCGCTCGCTCCGGCTGCGCACCTTTCTCCAGGTGAAGCTGCAGCTCATATAGACGTTCATTGCATCTTCTTGAACACTGTAAAAAATTTAAAAAAAACCTGGAGCAAATCAATATAACTTAATCCCACTCAGATCTGCTTCCACTTGTAGAATCCTGATAAAAAAAGACTGCTTATCCTAAATTCAGGGAATTTTGACATGCAAGACATCCAGTCTTTGACAGATTCTAAAATGATTTAAGTTTAACCCGAAGCGCATCAAACCACATAGGATATTCTACATTGGGGATATTTAATAAACAAAGACTAAAGTCTTAATCAGAGACATGAACCCCACCTCTGGATTAGATCTGCAGCTAAAGATTAAGTCAATTATTCTATCGTTCATTCTGATGAACGATAATTGAGTAATGTGGTTAACTCTTAAGATTATTTAATAAAATATTAGAAATACATAATTGTTTCATCCCTACTCTGGATTATGTAGCCTGTAGAACCATCTTTAGCAGCAGGAACATTAAATATTTGTTATTGTGGGTTTTTTGTCAGTTGTGCATAATTATGTCCCAATGTCCTTCATATTGCTTTGGTTAATTGGTTTACAAACATTTGTTGCTGCTCAGCTATCTTAAGACTCCACCAACATGTGCAGTAAGGTTGAGGTTCTGACTTTCACTAGGCCATTGCATTTCTTCTCTTTCTTAAGCCATTCTGTCGTAGATTTACTGTCGTGTTTGGAGTCACATTCTGTTGATGACCCAGTTTGGGCATATCTTTATCTGCCATCTCATATTTTACTCTACAATACATTCATGTTCCAGTCAATAACCAAAGTCCTGTGGCTGCAAACTGAGCCCAAATCATCACCTCTCCACCACTATGCTCAACAGTTTATATCGTCTGGACTGACGTGTTGTTTTCTCTAAACAGGATGCTTTAAATTCTTTTGAAACATCCCTAATTTGGTCCCATCTCGTCATCTGACATTTTCCACAAGTCTTTTCATTCATTGAGATGCAGCTTTGCAAGCTTCAGTTGTGCTTCCATATTTTTTTCCCCCACTCGACAAAAACAAGCCAAGTTTTATTGTAAGTTTAGTGTCATGAAATTCAAGCTAACTAAGGTCTATAAAGTTTGCATATGACCATACATTGGAAAGGAGAACATTTTTTTCCGTAAATACTAAATACTTCTCAATGACTAAACATCTAGTACAAAATTGACAAATAAAGGTCTCTATATTCTGAAGTTAGCAGGCAGCCTGGATTTTGTTCAGTTCCTCATGTCAATATAATTCCAAGACAGGCATAATTTTCTTTACTTGTTATTCATAATAAGTATAGAAAATTTGTTTGCAAGGACCAGCTTCTTTCATGAGATTTCTTGATTTGTTTGCAAGGAATGTTTTTGATGTTTGAATTCGATCACAGATTCATTTTCTTGGCTAGCAAAAAATAACATATTACAAGACTTACAAGTCAAGCAGCAAACTTTATTATCAAAATAAAATTCTTATTTTGTAGGGCATATATCTTGTACTGTCTCTTATTATAAATTGTCTGCACTTGTGAGCGGGTGGGAGTTCAGAGGCCTGGATGTCCACAGGCCACAGGAGTGGGTGGAGATCAGGAGGACAGTGCTTCAGAAGCATTATGCCAGGCAACACCACTTGTGTATGTAATCCAGATTACCAAGCCCGAGCTTGGTGAATATGTCTTCTGAAAAGGGTTAAATGCTAAACTGTGGCTGTGCAAAGAAGGCCAGGACACAAGAGAATAGTATCAAGAGGCCAAGAGAAAGGGAGCGGATCTGAGAAGAAAAAAAATTTACAGTCAAACTACAGGCTAAAGATTAAATATTCTAACACGAGGCAGACATTTATTTCAAATGATTGTCTTTTCCTGATCAAAATTTCAAGCTTAAACTTAAGAAACTGGTTTTGGTGTATAAGTCCAATGAAAAAGTGAGAGTTAGAAAATAGAAGGAAAAAAAGCAAACAGATGTATTGTTCTTAAATCTGATGTTAATGCATTTGTAAATAGATTAAAGGTTGACGTTTAAAGCAGAATTTAAAAGATTTTCAAATAGAATGTGGACTTTTAATAGTTCATAAAACGCATTAAGAATGTTAGTTAAATTATCCTTTATTGGAAGATGAAATGCTCAAGACTGTTTATTTAACCATTATTGTACCAGGAATTCCATTGAGATAAAATCTCTCTTGTGAGGGAAACCTTTAAGGAACCATATAAAAATATAGTTCATTGGAAAGGATGTGATTAATAACTCAAGACTTTTTCAGAGAACTTTATATCAGTAAAGACTTTAAAAAAGCTCAAAGAACTAAACTCTTTTCCCAAGGTGTGATGTTTAGAAATTCAATACATATGAACCAGGGATGTTTAAGGAATATTTGATACCAAGAAGTGAAAGTCAGGACCACATGCATTTTTTTAGCTGAGCACAAGAAAAATTTGGGGAACAGAATTGTTGGAACATAGAGGTGACTTCACATTAGCAAGGGCATTGCAGTTTAGGTGTATTTTCTGAAACAGTTACTTTAGCATGCAGCCATGAGGCATCTCTAATTCAGTAGATTGGCCAGCTAGCAGGCTGTGAGCTGTCAGTCTGTCAGCGACTGGCAGAGAGGGTTCATAAACTGCTAATATGTTCCACTCAATCATTTCCGGGACATAAAGCAGTCAGCACTCATTATCTCCATGGGATCCCACACTAATGGGGATTTCCCTTATAGGATGCCCTCATTTGCTCTCATTCGCATGCATCCCTCACATCAAATGTGTCTGCATCTCCAGTCACATGTGTGGAAAGAATAAAACTCCTCGAAAGCCTTATATTATCAGGTGCAGGTGCCTAACGTTACCTCAACATGCAGCCTCGAAACATAGAAGGGCCTGAACCGTGGATCATAGTGCAGGACAGAGCAACAGTTGTTAAAGTATTGCTAACAACTCTGATCTTAGAAACTGATGTTAGAAGTAGAACAGTTTTGGCTTCATGGCAGGCTACATAGAATGAAAAACACTAGGGATTCAATTTAATATAATTTCTTCCTACGCTTGTTGTTCTGAGTAAATCACTGGGTCATTATTATAGCTAAGGAGCCACTGAATGACTGAATTATCTAAAACTCAAAGTTAAGGTCTAAACAAAGTAACATTCCTTTGAAATTATCTGGTAAAAAAAAAAAAAAAAACCCAGAAAAAGTCTGAATAAATAATTTAAAAGCCCTTCAGAAAGACATTGTATAACACACATGATATTAAAAACTTTGCGCTTCACACAAGTCTAAAAGATCTTGACATCTCGACTTTTTGGATATTGTGTAAGGATCTCATACAAAATCTAAGATTCTCTTTCCTGTAAAGGTCTTGTTAAGAAACAAAAGCACATATGTTTTGCAAGCCTGAAAAAACTGTCTCAGGTTTTCAGAAAGCAGGTTATAGCAGCTGGTAAGAAATGTAAGGAGTTCTCAAAAGCATTTCAAATGAGCCATTCGTCTGTACAGAAAAGGATTTAAAAGTGGAGGACATTTAAGACAACTAATGGCATGCACAAATCTGATTTTTCAGGCAGGTTCATTCTGGCAGGAGACCATAAGATGTTAAAAAAAGAAGTCTTAAAAAAGCCCAACATGTCATCAGAGGGCCTACAGTAAATTAGTGTTTCTGTTAATGGTGTAACTAAAGTCCAACCTACATCAGGATTACTGGGTAGGCCTGTTGCAATAAGAAATAAACAATCAAATGATAAAGATAATATCCAGTTCCATGCTTGTTGGTTTTTGTCTCATCTTTCTTTAGGTATGCCTTTCTTTCTACCAACGAGTCTGGATAACAAAAAGCTTCACTCCAGTGCAAACGAGAGGGGCTCGACATACGGGGGAGCGATAAACAGGATCACTCGGGATGATCACAACACACAGGACAACAGCGACAAAAGTATAACATTTTTCAAATTTCTAAAGTGTTACTAGTACGCGTGTGTATGTCTACATGAGCAAGCTCGAAGTTTTACATGCACGGACTTTGCTGGTAGCTTGGCTAGAAGAGTCCAAGTGACTGTCGATTCATCACGCAAGTTTCATAGGAAATGAATGGAGAGGGAGTGATGTTGCCTCCTGAGTGTTGAACCCACAGGTGTGAACTCCCACATCAGTTATCTGCCGAACCTGACCACTGCAGTCTTGGATCACTTTGAATTCCAACCGAATGACTGAGCTGAACCTTAACACGGCAACACAACAAACGCGTCTGCACACTAAACGGAATCATCCGTTGCAGCTTGGAATAAAATCAATCACTGATGTATTTAATCGACAAACAAAATACAAAAAGGCCAGTGAAAATTGATGTGCGCTAAGACAGTTTGCTCTCTGAAGAGCTGCTGCCCTATAACATCACTGGAAAGCCATCCTTTCAAAAAATGCTGCAAACATTTGACATTGAGTACACGGTAGTAATTTTACACTTTTTTCACAAAAGTCCTAATTGACAGTATCGCCTGTTTCACCTGCCCAGCTTAATGATTAATATCTTCCAGTTCCAGTGTTAAATGTTCTTTAGTAATTAGTTTATTTACATTTGAGAGTGTTATTATGGCATTTCTATGCGGTTAATTAACAATGGTCTCAAAACTACAATGTCATCGTTTATTATAATAATTTCTGGGACAATTAATTGCCCAGCAAAATGTGTTATTGTGACAGACCTGCAACTGGAATTGTGCTCTTTTCTCAGGTGAATCTTCAGTAGATTTGTGTTGTACACCAGAACAGAAGACAGGTTTGACACACACCAATTAAAATTTTTCTAACCAAGCAGCATGAAAATTACAAAGCATGATGATGCCACCACCATGCTTCACCTAGAACATGGTGCATTCAGCTTAATGTGGAAAAGCAGCATGATATGGGATAAACTTTAAACAAGACGTAACCCTCTCGATTACCAATAATTCAACAGGCTTAACTAAATAAAGTACTGAACCTGGTTGCTCACTGCATCTGGATAGGTACATTTGAGAGTCTTCCGAGAAAGAAACAGAACATCCACTCAATGTCCCAGTAGCCCACTTTACACATTTGTTGTCCATTGTTCTTTATTTGTTGCAGCAGTGAAAATGACCCTTCAGTCGAGAAGAGCTCAATTGGAGATCACACACTGGATTGGACGGACTTCTCTGCTGGTGGGAGGGATAACACCTTTCCCCACCAATAGGTCTCATCCAAAAAATATATTACTGCCACCAGTGTTGCATTTTATTAGCTTGTTCTGTGTCAAATGAAAACACTGGGCCTCGGGCTTCGGATTAACTGGGTTTAATGATGAACAGAGGGTTGGATCCTCCTCCAGATTGTAATGGGTTGATGTAGACACATGACTTAGGGGGGGCTTTCAGTTCTACACCCTTCTTATAAGTTAGAAGAGCAGAAAAGCAATGATGCACAAATAACAGCGTCTTCATTCCATGGCAGGATAAATTTCCAAATTAATAAAGGCTTCATGGTGCTAGGTAAAATATAGTAACAGCAATAACAGCAGATAACCTAATCTAATATAAGACCACTGTATCTTAGCAACCTTGTTAATTCTGAGGGGAGCGGTGGGGTAAGCAGCAGAGGCACAGTATTTATCATCAAAGACACACCCAGCAGCAACACACACAGACGCAAACACCAATTACTCACAAAACTCTCAAATCCACAACACGAGGCACACACACATGCTTTCTTAACTTTAGCCACAATCTCAATCACACTGTGATGCCTGTGACAGCACACACACACATGTAGGACTACACACACACACACACACACACACAGATCTTGAGGCTTACTGTAAGCAGCTGGGAGAATGGAGGGGGTGTAAAGCGGAACAATGGGATCCTAATCGTTGGGCTGCATTTCAAAGCGTAGCCCCCTTTACAACACTGTTTCTAGATAAGATTAGAAAAAGCTATTTATATCTAGAGGGAAAGAAGCCAACCAGTGGCTTAATTTTCATTTATTTGAAGTCGGTTCTAAATTGGGGTGGAGTTACATAATACAAGGGAGCAACACTTTGCCATTCTTGGGTGACTGACTTGGCAGGAGCTGGTAAAAAGGGAATCGAACCAAAACAAAAAAGAAAAGAAATTGCACCAAACCATTGCTAACACTGCTGATAATAATTCACCTTTGCAGTTCACTGATCACTACTATTACACCAAACGGGTCCGGCAGGTTTATGGGGACACAGCGGTGGGCCGGCTTTGCATTTGAATTCCAAAGATATTTCAGTGAAGCTCAGCCAAAATCCAGCATCCACACTGAGCCAAGGACAAAACAGCACAACATCGCCCGGTCCCTACACACCAGATGTGTGGAGGGAAAAAAAGAAAGACAAAAAAAAAACAGGACGAGGGAAAGACCATTTAGTTCTTTGCAGCCGTGTCTCAGGAAAGCATGCAGGCAAGGCCCATTCCTGGCATCGGCTCTGTGTCCCGGGAGAGCAGAGAAAGCTCCAACCCAGTCACAGTAAAGGTGGTGATGGAGGAGAGGTTGTAAAGTTGGCATGTGGAGTTTAGAGTGGGAGAACTGCAGTCTAACCTTGACAGGATTAAGAGAGCAAATCACAGTGAATGAAAGGAAGGGGTGGGGATGCAGGGAGAGGGAAACAGTAGTGATGATACTATGATATTAAACAGGGAGATCAGTAAAGTAAAAAAAATAACTTACTCATTTTCCTAGTAAAAGAAAATAAGAAAAAGAGTAAGTTATTGGTGAGGGGATTATCTGACATAAAGGTATTAATGTAATGTGGACAAGAAAGTGAGAATGATTGAAGGGTTCAGTGGTTGCATGAGAATTTGAGATTTAAAGGTTTTGAACCATAATAAATGAAACATTGACCAACATGTTTGATGTGTATGATTTTGACAATGGCACTCCTCAAAATGTCATGTTTGTCCAATTGTTGACTGTACGGTGTTTCCTTCATAACTTCATAATTTTCTGTTTTTATTGTGCAAAGCACCTTGAACCGCCTCTCTATGTGCGGAAGGGTTCAAGTGTAGATCTGTTTTGAAAAAGCCAAAACTGAACTTTTGCGGGAACATGTGAAATGTAAGAGAAAACTAACAGTGCTCATCACCCTGAACAGACTGAAACATAGTGGGAGCAGCATCATGCTGTGGGTTTGAGATTCTTCAGCAAGGGCAGAGAAGAGGGTTCAGAGTTGATGAGGTACTGAATGGAGCTAAATCCATTCAGTTCCTGCAAATAGTTTTTTAATTCTGGAATAAAAGTTCAAATTCCAGCAGGACAAATCAAATATAGAACTACAATTACAGTGGAACAGATTAGAATATTTATACGTTACCTTGCCTAGTCAAAGTAAATATCTGAATCCAGATGAAAATCTGTGGACTTTAAAATTAAGGTTCACAGATTAACTTAACTGCTTTATTTATTAGCTTTATTTATGATGAAAGCTGTGACTTTTGCAACCTCCAAGGAGGAAGAAAACTTCTAAAAGCTCCTGTCCTCCATGTGTATCTATTATAAGCCAGCTTGTAGACAAGTTTTCACTTCTCAGTTGACGTAGCATTCATATAAACTTGTCTTTCCCCTCTCAACATCAGCGAACAGCCCAAGACTGCAGCAGTGAAAAGCCTGCAGCTCCTCACAAAGGCTTGACGTACTGATATTTTATTAATGTGTCCATAAATATTGAAAGGACACATACTAATGAAGCCACGTTAAAAAGTTCTGTGGACTATTTACAGCACCAGGGAACACATGCAGTGACCTTGAGTATTTAGTGCTCCTTTCTACCTTCTATGGTCTTTGTCTCACTTGCCATGAAAGGAATGCCCCAGCAGCTTCAACATCATCTCGACACACACACCCGTACGCACACCCCCACACACACATTTTACCTCAACAACCTCTGTCTTCTTCTCCCTCTATACTTTTCTATTTGAATGAAATCAATGGATTGGAGGTGCTTGACGATCTGCCACACCCTCCTGCGAATATTAATTATAAATCACTGGCGCAGGGGATAATGAGCCCTGTTTCTAATGACAACAGGCATGATGAATGTGTTCATGGCTCGACATCGCATTATCTTGTACCCAAGCAGGAGTGTAGGCACGTGAGCTTGTGCAGTGCAAAGACTAGGCAGCAGCGTGGCTGTTGGGCGATGAGGTATTGCAGACATTTCTCCAGGTCGCGTGACATTTTGATGGTAAAGGGCCTGCAGCATGCTAGCTCTCTGTGACATTTCAAACAGTTGTTGATACTCACATCATACAAACTCAATAGAATGTACAGAAGCAAGTAGTATCAGCAATTATATGACTAAGTATTTAAATGGTATAAAATACCAAATGGATGATTATCAGATGTGTTGTAAAGTTCCTATAGAGATAAAAAAAATAGCTTTAAAAAACACTATTTAGTCAGTACTAACTGAAAGACAGAAACATGTGAAGACAAATAGTTGCTAAAGTTACACTAACAATTTTTTTAATGATATTTCTATATTACTCAGAAATACAAATGATAAGGAATTCAATCAGGCAGAGACAGAACACGATGTTTATGTCCTTTTGCAGATAACAGGAAGGCTAAACTGAGCACAGAAAGTTTGGTTTAATTTACCCTTTTGAGATTTCAATGTTTCTCCTTGGTGGATTTTGGAAAACCAAAATTAAATTTTAGGATCTACACTCTATTATAAACAAATATGGACAACTGCCTTGTAATGTTAGTTACACTAACTGCAGTATTGCTCTAATTCATAAGATGGACATCTAGAGTTAGCCTAAAATACTTCCTGCCCATTTGTTTTGTCTTTGTTTTAAAATGAGTAATGCTCATTTGTACGGTTTCATACCCTAGTATAAATATTATTCATATCCCAATCTTGCAATCCAAGTCTGGAGTACAGATAACCTTAGGTCACAGCTGAAATAATAAACAGTTAATTCACACATCTGGTAAAATGTATAACATTAATCTGGTCACATACAGTGTTGTACAACACAATTTGGTAATATGTTGTTAATATGAGTATAATAAAACATTCACCTCACCAAATGGGACATAAAACAATACTGGTGGCTAACAAGAAAAAGATGAGACCAAATTTAAACAGTACCTTTAGAAACTTAAAAATTCCAAATATTAGTTTTTTTCACAAATGTGATGTTATAAAACTGTCTAGATCAAACACTGTGGTTTATGTTTGTCCATGATGGTTCTAATGCTAAACAAGGATTCAAATGCTAATATTTGTGTTTTAGAACATAAAGTACATTTCATTTAACTAAATCAATGTAGTATGTATTTGGAACTACAGATGATCAAATGCTGGCCACATTTCTTTAAAAAAAACAACAAATATAAAATAGTCTTCAGGTTAGAGGGGTTAACAAGACTTAAAGCATGTCAGACTGCTTCTCTAACAGATAGGTAGTTGCAGCAATCTCTCAATGGTTACTAATTTGTGTCTTGTCAATCAGAGTTCTGCTATTTTTTCTGTAACGTTACACCTCTGTTCTCTGCTATCATCCACTACCCTCATTTCAGAGGTCTCCACCCCACAACCTTGTTCCCCCACCACCATCTTGTCTCTTTCCACACCACAGGTGATGAACAACGTGTGAACCTTCTGGATGGCGTCAGCTCCAAAGTCCAGAGGTACTGAGCTGATCAACTGTGTGCTGTCATGGGATTCATGTTCAACCTGAGCCTGAAGCTGGGGTTAATACCATGACTGTGGAAGACCGTTCCAAAGATCAAACATCCAAAGAGCCTCAGCACTATAACTTTGCATCTGGTAACGATACTTGAGAGGTTGGTCTTCAACCATCTTGCCTTGTGGTGTAGTTTGTTTACCAGCCTGGCATCAGGAAGAATGATACCATCATGTACCTCCTGCACCAAGCTATGGAGAAGACTGGAAGTACTGTGAAAATCATGTTCAGGCTCTAGTGACCAGGCCCGAAACCATGATATAGTGCTGGATGCAGACCTGACCCTTTAGAGTCACATAAAGATAATTACAAAGTCAGTCTTCTACCACTTGAATAACATTTCCAGGATTAAAGGACAAAGGTTGCAGCAAGGTCTAGAGAAACTCACCCACTTTTATCTTTAGTCGCATTGATTACTGTAATAGTGTCTTCACAGGTTTGCCTAAAAAAAGTCAGATAGCTGCAGCTGATTCAGAACGCTGCTGCTCGCGTTCTCACTCCGAAGGTGAGAACGTGAACCAGGAAAATAGAGCAAATCACTACAGTTTTAAAGTCCTTACACTGGCTCCCTGTAGATCCGAGAATAGACTTTAAAATACTCCACTTCGCCAATCATTCATTGAACGGCTTAGCACCAAAATACGTTAAAGATCTGCTGTTGTTGTATCAACTTTTCAGACCAGGTCTTATGATTCTGGTCTGATCTTCATCCCCAGAACCAGAACCAAGCATGCAGAAGCTGCATTCAGTTTCTATGCACCACAAATCTGGAACAATTTTCCAGAAAACTGCAAAACAGCTGAAACAGATTTCTTTTAAGGCTTAAAATCCACCTGTTTAGAGTTGCCTTTGATTAGAAGAAAGTGAAACATTGATCAATACATTTGATGTGAATTTGCTTGATGACTTTGATGATGACATTTGACAAAATGTAATGTTTATTGCTTGTTTCATAATTGATGACTGTATGACGTCTTATGATGTAAACCACTCTGTAGTGCCTTGTTGCTGAAATGTGCTATACAAATTAGCTTGACTTGACTTATTTGATCTCTCCAGTGCTTTCAACACCTTCCAGGCAGGACTGCTTAGGGACAAGATGGAGATGTCAGGAAGGCAAGGCAAGGCAACTTTATTTATATAGCACCTTTCAGTCACAGACAATTCAAAGTGCTTCAAAGACAACCTCTTGACCCACTGGATCCTGGACAACCTCACTGACCGTCCACAGTCTGTGAGGACACAGGGAACTGTGGGGGCAACATACTACTTCATCCTTTACACTGAATACTTCTCCATTAACTCCCCACGCTGCCATCTACAAACTATGACTCTGTCGTAGTGGGCCTCATCACAGGTGAGAATGACTCACAGTATAGACAGTAGACACAAGACTTTGTAGACTGGTGCAAGCAGAACCATCTCCTGATCCACGCTGCTAAAACCAAGAAGTTGATAGTGGATTTCTGTAGATGCAGACCCATCTCCATGACCCGGCGAACATTCAGGGCAGGGACGTGCACAAGTAGACACTAGGAGTTGCTAGAGCACCTGCCTTTTTTTCTGATCAAAACATTGCCTTTCAGACATCTTTTTTCCCAATGTATTGTATGTAGCCCAAGATAGCATTTGGCTATTGATTTTAACATAGAAATCAATAGTATATAGACATTATCTTCAAGCTGTTCCAGTAAAAAGTCCCATTCTACTAAGGTAGTCGGTGGATCTGTGTGCTGCACAAGATGCCCTTTTTTTCTCCGACTCGAGCACCTGCCCCACAAAAAGTCCGTGCACGGCACTGGTCCTGGGATTGGACATTGAGATTGTGGACTCTTCTAGGTACCTGGGTGTTCACCTGAACAATAAACTGGACTGGACTCACAACACTGATCCTCTTTATAGGACGGGTCAGAAGAGGCTGACTCTGAGAGGGGACACTGTACACTGTAACAACTGACTGGAACATTTTGTCCCTTATGCTAAGAAACACTTACTTGAAACACTTACTCTTCAGGAAGCCCCCTCATTTACAAATACATCAGTGTAAGTAAGTTTGTTTAGGATTTTGTAGTTGTTCAAGTGATCCGACACAGACAATGTGAACAACAACAGAACCAGCTATGTATACTGACACTACTGCAAACTGCTGCTGCTACTTGCTGTCCTGCTTGGCAACACAAATCTCATTCAAGCATCACTGCAACTGCTCCATAAGACTGCGACTGTTAAATTTCTTAATTTTCACTGGCCTGCAGAATTGTGCAGCTCAGAAACATTTCTAAAAGTCAAAATGACTAAAGTTGTTTTAGGCCCATTGAAAAACAAACAAATGCGTTTACCCAAATGTGTGTGGGGGGGAAGGGAAATTAATAAGATATACACCATTCTCGCATTTGAAGCAAATTTGGTTGAAAGCGGCTCTATTGATTTCAGCAGAAATGCTTACATTAGCATCAATAGCTGCACATTTTTGACTCTTCCTTACTTTCTCTCTCTGCTCTGCCTCCATTTCCCTTCTTTCCAAGCCTCTTCCACCCACCTTCTCCTCCTACTCCCGCATCCTTCCAAGCTGCTGATGCAGGGAAACCCAGGGCTGCACCAGCTAGAGGTTCCATTTAAACAAGCAGTGTAAATCTGCATGGTAACACAAAAGTCATTCGTTGTGTGTCACTCAAAAAAAAAAGAAAAAAGAGTGATGGAAGGTTGGAAACTGACCAGGGATTGTAAAGGATAGTTATTGGCTAATATTAACAATGTGTCTCTTTATCTTGTGCCCTTCAGAGTTAGTTGCAAGCCATTGCTGAGGTCTAATCAGATTAGGTATTGATTGGTCTTTATAAAGAAAGTTATGGGTTATGGTGCAACTGCAGTCAGTGTTGCAGATCACGATTAGGCTGACAGATAGCGATCCAGAATCAAAGTAAAGTCACACATTTATGCTGAGTAGAGACATTATTTGATGGTCAGAAAAAATGCACATCTTGAGCCAAACCCTGATAGAGACAAACACGTCTCAAGAGATTTACCTGTCAAACTGATTTCTAGGGCACCCGACAAGACCATATTGTAAGTGACACATTGTTCAGTAAGTGGAAAGTTAATTTAAACTGCATCCCCATGGGGTCCCCATGTGGCAAAGATGGCAGCCTCATCATCGTCTGGCCCACTGTCTGCCTCCCTCCCATGACTAGCCTCCATTCTCTGCCCACAAATCCCATTTTATTGCCAGCCTGACTTCTGAAAAGGCGAATCGAAAGCCTGATCAGCACAGCTGCGACTCTGGCAAATTGTGTCCACAATCATCGGGAAATCAGTGGACAAGCACAGTGGAGCCCAAAAAGTGTACAGCACAGAATTTTAAAGTAATAAGCTCAAGATCATTCAGTGGAAGGAAAGAAGATTGTGATACTAGTTCTAAAAAGGTGAAAGAAACATTCACAATAGAAAAAGACACCTAAACAAAAGTGATTGGGTGCTGGCCAAACAGCCAAGTTTGTGATGATAACATTGAGTCGAGACAAATATTTTTAGAGCCCTGCCTCAGTTGACGCTTAGATTATACTCAAGTACATATTTGAATTGTTTTTTCTACATAGCCCTAAGAAGCAACTCAAAAAAGGCTGTGCAACTTACTTTACCGCCAAGATTCACTAATTGATAGTTATTAGTTATTAATTACTATTAGTTACTACTGCATGACAGCTCATTTAATGACCAATCATGAAACCACTTAACTTTTCAAATACTCACTTGTTCCATAAACAATAAGTGAATATTTGAACATTATATTTACATGTTAAAAGTAAGTAGGCTGCACAGTGGCGGAGTTGGTAGCACTGGTGCCTTGCAGCAAGAAGGTCCTGGGTTCGATTTCCAGCCCGGGGTCTTTCTGCATGGAGTTTGCATGTTCTCCCTGTGCATGCGTGGGTTCTCTCCGGGTACTCCGGCTTCCACCCACAGTCCAAAAACATGACTGTCTCTTAATTCTCCCTAGGTGTAAATGTGTGTGTGCATGGTTGTTTGTCCTGTATGTCTCTGTGTTGCCCTGCGACAGACTGGCGACCTGTCCAGGGTGACCCCACCTCTCGCCCGGATGGATGGATGGATGGATGGATGGATGGAAGTAAATGTAATGAATTGATTTGATTTACTCTGGAGTCTTGAGTAATGCAATATTTTAATCTCTGAAACCAGACAGATAAACTAATCATTAGTTGAAGTCTCCAATGTACTTAAAGACAAAAAAAATCTTGTGAAAAAGTCAAAGCAATGACCACTGATCATTTATTCTTATGGTTTTTCTTGTTGACTTTTAAAAACATAATCCAAGGAAAGCTGGTAGAACAACTTACTAAGGGGTAAATTAAAAACAGCAATCCGATAAAAATGCAGACACACTTCCATTAATCCATGACTGATACCTGGTTCACATAAACAGAGATGCCCACACACACATATGCAGGAAGTGCCCCATGCGGAGTTGTACTAATGATGAAGCCTGTAAGCAGCTGCCTTCATTACATTCAAACCTCTGGACGGTGGCTGCAATTACATTCCAGCTTCCCACTATCAGAGCTCACCCATGTTCACGCCCACACACACACCCACACACCCACACACACGCACGCTTGGTTAAAATACGATAGCAACAAACACCCTTCTGAGTCCATCTGTACATCCTCTGTAAAGTGCAATACATAGCACACAATGAGTATCGTACATTTCTGCATGCAGGGATCCATTTTAGGAGCAGAAATTCAAGATACTTCTAAACCAAATCTAAAAATATTTTAGATTACCTTCAAATAATTTATGTTAATCTTTCAAGCTGCAAGGTCTGCAGTTGAAAATTATTCTCACTGTGGATTAATCTACTTGCTATATTAGTTACTACTCATTTTAGATGCCCACATCCTATGAGGCTCAGTGTGACCTTCAGCTCATGGAGCTTTTTCCATTTTTAGGAACATTTTACTTTGTCTTGGAAAGAGCCACACAAACGTATGTCTTTTCACCTTTCCTGTAATTTATGTGTTATTTTTAAGTTCAAGAATATGTCATTTTTCTGTCTAATTAAATCTTCAATATATTCCATCCGTGACCTTTACATTTAAAGAACGGCTGCCATTATTTAACACCTTTTTTTTCTGACAAATTCACTATAAACATGTGATATTTCCAAAGAAATATTTTAGTTGGAATACAATTCTAGTTTTATTTAGGTGGCAGATGGCGCAAAGATACACAAGACTATTTCTATTGCTTGATATTATCATGGACAATTTAATCATAAACATCATCTCAAATCAGCAGTGAAGACAGCCAAACTGTTATTGCATTTACAGGTTTTTTGCATATCAGTGAGATTAAGGCTCACGAATCTTATATCACTATTTGCAGGTCTTTCAGTTTGGAATAATCAGATAATTTGTCCTGGTTTTAGTTGTGTGCGCAGATTATTTGTGAGATTTGTGCCTGAACTCTGACTTTTTCATACTCCACTGTTTCTATTATTTACACAAGCAATGTTTTAATCAATTCAGTCATATGATTTTGGTGAATATTGTAGAGTTAATGCAGAACAGAAACTGTGAGCAACATGCATTTCTCCCAATATTTTTTTATGTAGTTTGTGATATTTTGAACTAACACTAAAGATTAGGGTGATGGCAAGGAGGCTTTCCAATCTCAAAGGACAAATCACAGAACATTCAAAAGTCTGAATATAAAATTTCATTAACATGACTACTGTAATGCCAGAAGAAATTTTTCAGTTGATAACTAAGAAATATATTGACTTGTACTGTTTTTAATTTAAATAGTAAACAAACAAACTTATAGTAAAACTTGCTGTAAAGTTATAGCAGGACTTGCTATAAGTTTAAAGAACATTGATTTCTGGAATAACTTTAGTACTTTTTTATTCACTTGTTTTTAAAATGCAGAGCTGGAAGAAAACTTTGCTACAGTGAAAAATTCAGTCAAGACTAAAATTTTCCTTGGATATAATTGCTTACACGATTAACAGTCTACATTTGTGACATAAACTAAACGTATATCTGTTTTTGTATTTAAGTATTTTCATTCATATATTTTTGAATTTGGAAATGTCTGATTACAAACATCTCAAATTGAATTCAAATGAGTCAAAAGTGCTCGGATTCATTTCACTGACAATTCTTTAAAATAAAAATAAGAATTGAAAGGGTATTTAGCTGAACAGAGTTAATGTTAAAGAAACTCCTTGACTCACTGTTACCAATGTTTACAGCCATGTGCTTGGATTGAAAAACCACCTGTCATCTCTGTTGTAAGCTTATAAATGATGCAAAAAGCAATAAATCTATCAAGTCATGATAGTCAAGCAGGTTGTTTTGAGTGTGTGTGCAGATTGCTTTGAAATGTGCGAGTGTGTGGGTGGGTGTCGATTAACATTTGATTCCCAGCTACCATAATCTAAAAGGGTTTTGTAGTAGAAACAGAAAAGGTGTGATACTAAATAATAGAGAGGCAGAATGAGAGAGAAGACTGAAAAAAACAACAGATATACACATTACCAGATTTGGCCATCAAGCACACCTTGTTAGAAAAAAGCTGGCCTCTTCTATTATTCACGTGCACATTTGAACAGAGGCCTATAATACACCTCACTGTTTCTTGGTGAAATGAAGTGAGCTGACCAACGAGAGACAGCAAACGTATATAAAAAAATGGCAAGAGCGAGAGGTGAGGAGACCCGGACAAATATAGAGTGTGGAAAGAGGAGATATGGTCTAAAAGGAAAATGTGATACGAGTGGGAGAGTGACTGAGCCTGTGATGTTTATTTCTGAAGCTCTGAGCCTTATAACACTTGCCAAGTGTCAGATATCATTGCCTTGCATCTGATTAACCACACTGCTAAATGAAAATGCAGTGTTTAAAAAAATAACACTTGCCAAGCTGCGGGTGTGGCCTGGTCAACTTCTAAAATTGTGTGATTTGAACAGAGGAGACCAAGATTTATCTTCACTCCAAAAAACACTTCAGGTGGATTTTGGCCTGAGTGCAAGAAAAATCCTGATGTCCGGTACGTAAAGTGGACGATCTGTGAGGCTGGGGGACTGGAAATAAAAATGGGCCATTGATATGCCAGCAGAATAACATTGAAACACAAATTACAACTTTTTGTCCAAAGACCTAGATACAACTGAAAGCATGTTGGGTCCGCTGAACCAAGCATCTGCAAGCATCTGCAAGCACTCTGGACAATCTTGTGCAAAAAGAAACATGGCCAAAGATCCTAATATCTGTAACCGTGTTATGTATTATTCTATTGCTATTGCTAAGTGGACTCTATTCTAAATGTTTTACACTTGCATTGGTAATGTCAAAACCATGAAACAAATCAGATGACGAAGGAACCCTGAAGCAAAACACATCAATCAGTATATCACGCCTCAGCATGACTGGTCTTGTGGCCTCAGGAGGGGCAGAATCGTGGGGGAAGAAGGGAGTTTTGTTCAAGTGACAAGTCAATGGACATCCTAGATGTCTGTCAAAGACGATGTAGACGGGCAGTTTCCATAAGTGAGTGCCACAGTTTTCCAGTTTCACACCTTCACCTTGTTTTTGTCAACTGCAAAATATAATATTTATAATCAAGATTGTCAGCGCAATATCAATGTGTGACTGCTTGCTGGTATGCAATATTTATTAGACCTTTTCATTTTAAGCACCACACATTCACACTCTGGGTGTTTGGAATATCGCTTGACTTTTGGATGGACCTTCACTGCCCTTGATATTCACAACTTGCATACAAATTTTAGGGGCAGAGCTGTTAAGCTTAAAGACATTGGTGGGACCATTGTGATAATGGAGAAAGAGAGAGAGATTAGCGAGGAAAATATTTGACTACTTATAATGACTCAAATATTAAAATTTTTGAAAATTGAGCGTTTATGCAATATTATGCAATGATATTCAGTTTATTTTCATGATGGTGTATAGCGCTGTTTCATTAAGCAATTTTGATTTGATTGTTATTGCATTTCCCAAGACATCTGAAGCACTCTCCAGTATTGCTGTAATTTTCTGAGTCTGTTTACTGATTCCAGGCAAAGGACAATATTTATTTTATTTCATGACAAATTATTTAACAAATTCAATCAGCAAACACTAAAATTGCCAGATGCAAATATTTTTAACAGGGGACCGAAGAGGCAACCATGATTTTTGCAACTAAATATTAAAAATTACTTAATGTGTAAATGGATTCATCAATGCAAGATAAAAATGTATTAAGTTGTACTCCGGTACTACCTTAGCACTGGGCTACTTGAGATATTTTCCCCATAATGCAACTCAATAGTAGGTTTTGCTACATTAATTCTGCCTGTTGAACCCAATGTCCCCAATATCCACCACTGAAAAAAAATAGCCATCTGCCCAACTCAAAAATCTGATTAGCCAGAAATAATGTTCACTGAAATTACAGCATGTGCACTAACAAAGCATTTTTATATTTAAGACCTTCTTTCTCAGGGTGAAAACATACCAAATCTTATTGATAGATCACAAACAGCAGAAAAAGGTGCTAATTACAAAAGACTTCAGGTATTGTTACAGTGTGGACGGTGTAACCGGTGGCTTGCTGGTTCGAATCCCTGCTCTGTTTGTCTCAGTTGTTATGTTTTTGGGCAGGACACTTCACCCATTTTGCCTGCTGGTGGTGGTCAGAGGGCCCGGTGGCGACGGTGCATGGCAGTCTCATTTCTGTCAGACTGCCCAGGGCAGCTGTGGCTACGATGTAGCTTGCCATCATCAGCGTGTGAAAGGGGTGTGCATGAATGGATGCGTGACTAAATGTGGTGTGAAGTGTTTAGGGTCCTCAACTACACAAATACAGGCTATTTACCATTTAACTCAATCATGGAAACGACAGGACACCTTCCACATCCTAACTATGCTTAAAAATCTTGTTTATTTAGGTGTAATCAGAGGCAGCCCAGGACATCAGTCTGACTTACTGTGGTGCAAATCAAGCTGCAACTCTGATTACACAAAATTACACTTGCCCAGTTTTTGCTTTTAAATAATTAAAGCTAATGTGGCAATCTTATGACATTCGATTGCTTATTTATAAAAACAGAACTTTTCCACTTGCATTGAGATTCAGTTTAACAAGGTGACTTTTGTGTAAGCATTACCTTGTAAATCAGACAACTAAGATGGATATAAATCCAGTGCACAGAAACCACTTTCAAGTCAATAATCATTCCAATAATGTTAATTATGCAAGTACTACGTTGCACAATATGTGCATAGATCGCAACAAGCAGAGCATTGAAAATTCGCTTGCACAATGAACTCAAACAGGCAAAAATGATGTCAAAAGGTAAACGTCTGGTGCTAATGATTGGCTACATCTGGTTTTTAGTATTAGTTTTCTTGTTCTATAGATGTAGTTCTCTGTAACATACACCCAGTTGCAGACATATGTTATATTTAATGATAGTAAATTGTTAAGGATGGATAAAACTGTATTTTAGTAAAGTGCAGACAATATAAGTTCCGGGATGTGAATTGAAAATACTACCCTATAGTGAACTGTGAGTTTAACCTAAAATTCCATGTATTTTGCCATGTCTTCAATGTCTTTGTTTTGTTGGTTTGTTTTGTTCTGTTTCATTTCTATTAATTTTCTGTAAACTGTTTTAGAAATGTAACTCATGTGTGTGGACCACTGTAAGAATAGTGGCAGCATTGCTGTGGCTAATTGTGGATGATAAATAAACTAAACTAAACTCACAAATTGTATTATTAGTGCTATATTTAACCTAGCTGACCTTGTGAAATGTGAGAAAGGTGTCCGTTTCAGAGCCCTGTTAGACAAAAGCCAAATATAAAAAAAAAAATAGGATGACAGCATCCTGATGAATTTGTGGTGATTTGTCTGGTTTTTTTGTCTCACTTTTCTTTACTTGTGGATCTTTTTTTTCTATGTTGCTCTAATTAACACCTGAAGCAAGGATCCAGGAGCTAGTGGACTTTTAGGTGACTCATCAGTTAAAACCTCTACATTATCTTTATCTCAATCTCTGTCATCATAACTCAACGGTTTCTCTTTTAACGGGTTATCACAAGGGACTCGCCAGAAAGGAGGGAGAATTTATGTGTTGCCATTTAATAGTAAAGTCAGTTATTTTGTATCCTAATTATTGGAAATTAAAAAGCAGGCAAGAGGGTTCTGGGTTAAATTGTTCTTTGGCCAATTCATATCAACATATTGGAATTTTAACCCAAGACTGGGTAATTTAACATCTTAAAGTCATCTTGAGTACATTTCTAAGTTTACACACCTGTAGTTCCACTTATTTGTTGTATTATTCCAGCAAACATTCCCACACAGTCTTGGAAGAGCTCTCCAGCCAGCCCTGATAGACCTCGTCACTGAAGGTTCGACAAGAGTCTCCAGGAGACTCCTCTACTTGTCTGTCACATACCCTCTGCCTCTTGTTCAATCTTGCAACTACAACCAAAGTCCATTTAGCGTGCACAATGATCATTTCTATTAAAGCAGATAGAAAATGAGTGAAACACAGAGACAGAGATGGCATGTTAAAAAATGGAATGACTCCTTTTAGCCAAACACACATTTACCCACTCCACTTCCCAGCTAAACACTGAAAGTAATTCCTTTGCAGTCAAGGCTTAATTCACATTCTGTGTCCATGTCTCTGATCCCAGATTGTCTATTCTGGTCATGTGGTTCACATGCCTTACTGCTGTCCTCTGTGACAGCTGTGTGTGTGTGTCTGTGTGTGTGTGGGAGTACTTGATACAGAGAGGACGAAGGAATAAAGTTAAATTAAATGAGGGTCTGCTTGTGTTTTCATTACGGCACACGTAATGAAAACAAGCTCAAGTCCTGCACCCTTCAACATGTTTTCTACCACTACTTACTGTCCTGTATTTAGCTCAGTTCTTCCCCATAAATTTCAGCAGTGACCGAACAGAAGCACCCCTCAGCATGATGCTACCACCAACATGCTTTTCCATAGTTTGCTTATTATTAAAGCTAAAGTTTAATCAGTAATACTTTATAATACAATAATAGTAATAATTTATGTCAGATCATGATTTCTTGGTAACAAAGACATTTTGAATAATGTCAGCTTTGTATTAAAAGTGTCATGATTTACCGAATGACACTTTATGACAACAGTCATAAATATTCATGAAGACTTACTCATGTTTATGACAGGTGTTATGTCATGTTTATGATGGTGTCATGACAGTCTTATTCACAACCCGTCAAATAAAGTGTTACCGATTCTCCCACCTGAGCTGTAGATCTATGCAGCTCCTCCAAAGTTGCTATGATCCACTTGGCTGCCTCTCTGACTCTCCCCGTCACTTTTGGTTGATGGTGAGTTCTTGTTTGGTTTGAATGTCAGACTAAAGAGTACTATGTGAGATGTTCAAAACTGGTCAACAAAATTGGAAAAGCATGATTTATTTTCTCACACGCTATGCTATATGTTGTGTATACTGAAACATAGTTGTAATATGACAAAATGTTAACAAGATTTAAGAGATATGAATTAATGGGCTACAAATGTAAAATGCAGAAAACGCATTAAAATATGGAAACACAAGAAATAAGCAAATGCCCAAGTTGTCATGTCTCTTTCCATTTAAGCGCCTCTGTTTCAAGCATATCCCTCTCAAACTAGCATATTGCTGAGCAGATGCCCACAGATCATTACAAGACATCACCCAGTAGCAGCGCAGCAAGGACTCCAACACACTTAGACACAGACAGTTGGGTCAAAGCAGGAAAATGAAGAGTAAAAATCATGTTAGTGTGTAGTCACATGCCCAGGGCTCACTGATTCTCATCCAACAGCCATCACCACTGAACCAAAAGGTAACATTTATATTCTGTGGGGGGGTTTTTTTGTTGTTTTTTTTAAGTCGTGATGTCACCTTTATCAGCATGTTACATTTGTCCCACTCAGAGTCAGCAGAGTAGAAAACAGGGAAGGATAATAATGTTTTGTTGCTACTGCAAGCAGAGACACACCAGTGGCTATGAGGGAGTAAGTACTTACTTATTTTAATGTCTGCTTTGTAGTTTAGTGGTGTATTTTTGGCGTCCCCTGTGGAGACATGAGGAAAGTAGGCATTGTGACATAACAAAGGCACTAAGATTGAGGAGAAAATACTTTTTAAATTTTTTTTTAATACTTTCTATGATTAGGTACTTAAAATACTGTCAAACACAAAATATGAATTCCTCCAGAAAACTGTATCTAATGTCATCTCTTAACTGGGAGGGAGTATATTTCCCACTAGGGCTGGGAAATATATGTCTTAATAATATCCCAGTATTAATAAAAGTATTCTGCCTCTGCTGGTAACTTTATACGTCTTCCATCTATGCACTGGCAAATTTTTGACCGTCTAAGAAGGCTTTGGGAGGGCAAGCTGATCCAAGATGATGCTGGGAGGAAGAATGTGAACCCCCTGTTGTAAACAACCAGCTTCCTAATTGTGGGTAACTTAAAAGTGCCATCTAATTTAGGCATGTGGGCATCTGTGGGGAAAAAAATACCCACACAAGTCTGGCAACAGCATGAAATTTTTTTTCTTTCCAGCAAATAATTTGAAAATCTCTCTAAAAATGGCCATGAAAGTTGCTATTTAGTTGCATTGTAGTTAATCATGTTTGTTTGCCATGTCCAAAAAAAAGTTCAATTAATTTCAAAATGTAACTTTCAGTTTCTGTGATAGAAAATGTTCTTTTTACCACTACTCCCCCCCCACACACACAGTTTAAGACGTCTAATTCATCTGACTTCTCATTTGTGTCATAGTTTCAGGTACAAAAGGAAAATAGGAACAAATCCCTTTAAGACCACGTATAAGCCAAACATTTATTTTCCCACTAATTCTAGTGTAAGAGAATAAAGAGATTTTAATTCTTTTAAGGGTAGCCCAGTAAGTTGGCAGAAGTAATTTGCAGCAAAACGCACAAATGAAATGATGATTGCTAACAGATGGTCCTTCCTTTTATTTAATTTAGCCATTATTCTAGTACTCATTTACAGGATATAACAGCTTTTATATTTGACCATAAATTGGAAATATAGGATCGCCATGTTCACATAAGACTTTGAAAAAGCTAAACACAGAAACAGAGCTGAAGTTTTGAAAAGGATATAATTGAAAACACAACTACAAAGGTGTAAAATGTCCAAGCATTTGGAGAATTTTGTTTGCATCCATCATTATTTGCACCTTTCACAAGTGAAAGAGGTTTAAGGATCAAACAGCTGACATTGAGAAACTAATAGAGAAAACCTTGAAAAGTTCCAAACTCATCAAGACTAAAGAGAAACAGAAATACATTCACATTATTGTTGAAATATACAATTTTGTTTTGCCTAATTTGGGATTTCTGGGGAGAAGTTTGATCTCACCCATAAATCCCACTGACACTGAAAGGTTATACACACCTTTCTACTACTACCTTCTACTTCCCATTATTCCCATCATTAATAATTTGGTCCCTCAAGTGAGTTTTAGGTCTGCCATAGGGTCTCCTTCCAACATGTTCAGAACATTTCCCAAAGGAAGCATCCAGGGGGGCATCCTAACCTCAAAGGACTCTTTTAGCTGGCTTTGGTTTTACTGGGACAGGAAGAGTGTCCAGATTCAAGATTCTCTTCTCATCAATCCAACTTCTAGCTTCTCCTCTCGGCTTCTTTAGTACATGTGCATTTTTAGTAATCTCTCAACACAAATCAAGGTGTTAAATTATATTAAAAATGTATCATTAACTTTCAACAGAACACCCGCACATGTAGTTTCACATACAAGTTTGCAAGCCCATCTGTAAACAGACATACTTTGACACCTTTACATTTCACATAATAGACAGTGATGTTATAAAAACTATTCTATTTCTACATTTTATACAATAACCATATAAAGTGGCAACATATTAGGGGACGCGTGATTGCAAACAAAGAGGGACTGAATGCAGCTGTTTTGGGAACACTCAATGCCACAACTGTATGTCCTTGTGACAAATGTATATGTCTGGAAACCCACCAGCACACTCTGTGTCTCAGTTGTTGCAAATAAGGGAGACACATAAAAAATTGAGGGAGAGAGAAACATAAATGAAGATGGACCTGATACATAGAGAGAAAGAACAGAAAATGATCTGAACTGTTTGTCGCATGATCTAGTTTCCCTGTCCTCTTCAGAAGTTGGCCGGTGAGAGGATATCTGAGTCTCTTTGAGGAAAGCCTCAAGCTAAGTCACACACTCAGCAGTCGGCATCAATGGAGCTTTCTATGGTCAGTGAGTTACACCCCACATTCAAGAGCAACCATAGCTGTGCATGATGTGCTGCGGTTTAATTTTGCCATATGGCCTCATCCACACACAAAATGGAACTTATGCAGATTTAAATCAATTGGATGCCTTTTGATAAGCTATTGAATACAGGTACATGTATCTGTAATGCATTGCAAAAGTATTAGATACCCTTTAAACTTTTCAAATTATGATAATTACATCCAATGTAATTATATTATGTTGGGATTTGATTATTAACATAGAAAAAAAACTCTTAAAAGCATAATAAGCTTAGTGAAGTAAACAAAAATCAGTCGAGAACATAGATCAGTTTCAAAGTCGTGGCTCAGTTTGTGTTTGTATGCTTTGATCGAAAGAAACTAATCATTTCTGTTTTCTTTATTCAGCAGTGAACAAAGAATTAGTTTGATTGTATCATCATCAAAGAGTAGCTAGTATAAAACGAAAGTGGAGATTTTTATTTTTCATAATAATTTTTAGTTAATCAACTATAAGCAGTGATAGCCAATCCACGGATCAATTTCAGGGAATTTTGGAATAAGACTATGCTATGTGAGAATAAAAAAATATCTATATCCTTTGGGGGTTGTTATAGATAATACAACATATGAATAGTCCCTATCTGCTCTTTAAATGTTCAGTTGTTGAGTTATCCCCTCTCTTCTCAGGGAATGCTATCAACATGTCTGCTACCACGCAGCATTTTAGGCCCATTGAGTGATACTACAAGCAACAGAATGTGAAACTTAGCAATTTTCTCTTCAATACCAGTGGTGTTTATATTCAGCTAAAGTTGTTTCTGTTGAATAATTAAGTTAAGTGTTGAAAAAAGCTGACAAACGCTTGGTTCAGAGCTTCTGTTTTTTCTCAGTCCTCACTTTAGCTGAATAAGGAACCTTAATGTTCCTCATAAAAAGACGTTCTAAGGACCATTTTGGTATTTCTTTCTGAAGTTGTACAAGGGACACTAGTGAACTCGGTTCTGCAAAAAATTGTGGATCTGTTTAGCTTAAGAAATGCTATATTCGTTTGGTACCAAAACGTCCCGGTATATATTGTGTTCAGTGTCGCCCATAGTAGAGGTGCATTTGTGGAACGCACAACAGATGCTCATGCATCAAGTCTTAGACAAAAAACCCCCCAAAAAACCAAACATGCATTTTACAAACAAGGTAAAATAAGAGAATTTTTTTGTGCCCATCGCCAACACATTCAAAATGTAAAATTGTCACATTAAAATTAATTTTACATCACTGCAAGTTCAAAATGATTTTCACCATCAGTTGCAATATTTTGCAGTAACAGAATCTGGAGCCCATAAAGAATTTTTCAAGAACTGTATCTAAAAATCAATGTGCATAACTCAGTGACATTGTTGGCCGAATCCTCAGACTGCGTAGGAACACAGAGCGATATACACAACATTCAAAAACACACAAGGATTTAAATACACTTCCTAACATGTGGAGAACAGCATGAGAAGCCTCCATCGCCTCTATAAGCGAAGATTTATAAGACATTTCTGACAAGTGACAGCATGTTCACCCCCAGTTATCCTACCTCACGTTTCCCCTCTCCCTTTCCTGATTAATAAGCCCCACTTCTTCTCCATGCAAGCCACAAAATACATGCACATGTTAAATGCAGCTCCTTCCCACAGTGTAAAGGTCTAAACACAGCTGTCTGTCTCCTGTCTAAATGGATGTGGAGCTAAGTGATGGAGGAAGGTGAGCCAAGGTCGCTGTCTCACCTTTGACCCCAGAGAGACAAATGATTGATCCAATCCTCTGAAGTTCATAAACATTCTGCTCACACAAACTCCCTTAATCGTAATGTGACACCACAGAAGGCTGAGCTTTGCTGCAATAACCAAATTGTCTTATCAAAATTGTCATCGTTCAATTTTTCATGGTAAAGGTCAGATAAAATGCGCATTGTGCACAGTTTTCCCCGAGTTTATTCCCTTGCTCCTTTGAAGCCGTTTCCCTGCCAATGCAAGCCCTCCTTCTCTTGCACATAGATATACATCAAAAAGACAAATAAGCCTGTCAGTTGTGTCTCTACGCATCTCAACGTCTGCATATGCATGCAGGAATTGTCAACACTGCACAGTGAGATCAAGCTGGCAATCTGTCACAACGTAGGGGATGCAGTTGAGGATTCCAAGTGACTGATGACACATGGAGACATTAACCCCCTCTGATGTGGTGGTGGGCCCTAATAGAAATGATGGGACATGACATGAATATATTCTGACTTCTAGATTCCTAATCATGCAGATTTTGTTAGTGCTAACTGAGCTTTAGTGTAGAAAAAGTGATTTGAAAATATTACAATACAAAAAATAATTAAAACTCAATATCTACTGCATGTAATTTTACATATTGCCAGTTTTTGAAGGCAGTACTTTGCAATACTACGCAATTTAAAGACTAAATAGCATTTTTTGTATTTTTAGTGCAACACCAATAAATGGTCAACATTCAACTGCAACTTAAATATAAAATTAATTCAGTTCAACAAGTAATAGGAATACTGCTTTCTTAAGAAAGTAAACAATGATATGGAAATGTATTAAATAAGCTCTGCTTAATTTATGTTTCCGTATATTTTGCTTCATATTTGTTGTTGGTGATCAAATACAGTAGAGTCAGTGGGTTAGGTTGCACGTCCTAACAAGTTTCCGGTCAACTTTCCTTAAATTTTGGATTAATTTTGTTTGTAAATGTTGAAATGTGCAGTAAGTACAACATGTTCTTATTTTTACTTGTTTTATGTCAGATACTTTTCATTTCCTGCTGCGCAAACAAGTGATGTTCATTTCGCCCATTTCACACCTTTGCAAATTTGGGCATTAAATATTAGTAACAAGTAGCTAATATTTAAATAGATAACTTCAGGTTTTCAGGCATGATTATACCTCCCTGTTTAATATACTATATATACTAGACAGCATCAGGGGGGTGGCGGCGTGTTTGTGTTGACCACATAGAATAAGCTGAGCTCTGGTGGGCCACCCAGGTGGGATGGTGACGTGCCATCCCTACCTTGGTCCTTCCAACCGCCGGCTGCAGGAGTGGGCTGCTGCCTGCCTGCCTTGTTGGAGGGGTCTCTCCTACTTGATGCAAAGCAGTTTTTGCCTCATGCTGTGGCTCTTTGGGCAGGGGGCAGCTACTCCTGTGCTTCCCTAACAACCTACTGTACCTCTATGCAGGACATAGGGCTGCCCTGGAATGGCGTCTGTTGTTGGTCTACCTGGAGCTGCTGACACATTCCAGAGCCGAGTCTGCATGTCCTTTGTTGCTCTTGGGTGCTGCGTGTTGCCAGCTTTCTACTGTTTTCAACACTAACAACTGTGCACCTCCATGTGACAAACTAGCTCATTTACATTAACCCACCCCAAGCACACCAAGGCAAGGCAGTGACACGTAAATAATCTGAATTTTTGAAGGTCAGACAAACACGGGTTACTATTACAGCAATTTGGCCTTACTCCTTTGATGTTGGATGCAGTCTAGATTTAAAAAGCCAGTCATACAATTAGTTTTCTATATTGAGATATTATTTTAGTAAAGCAAATTTGTCCAGCAACATGTAAGCAACCAGCTTGTCTAAATGCCAAGATGGGTCATGACCCTGTCCTGGGTTTATCACTGTTGACTACAAGAGCTACAGTTTTAGAGGTCGTACCTATTTATCTAACCATCATGATGTGGTCCCTGTCATACTAGAGAGAAACCAGAGTGGTTATTAGGTGATGGACATATGAAAGGTAATTTGGTGGTTTGAGCTGCTTGTGTTAGCAAATATTTTAAGGGCAGCTTAACTTTGTAATTCAGCAAGTATGATCCTTTTTGTCTGCACTGCAGTGGTTTGAGAATGAAAAATAATTCCTCCCAAAACCAAAACAGCATATTTAGTCTGAGTTAATAAACTTGTTGCATATTAGGCTTCACATTAAAAAGAAAAAAAAAAAAGACCGCACACTCTCCGGCCTCTTTATTAAGTACATCTTGCTAGCGCCTGGTTTGATCCTGTTTTCCCTTCAAAACCCTAATTTGCCTTTAATTACCCTAATTCTTCATGGTATGCATTCAACACGTTGTTCTAGAAGTTCCTCAGAGATTCTGTTCTACAGGGACAAACCAGCATTAAATAATTGCTGCAGATTTGTTGGCTGAACATTTGTGATACAAATACACCATTTCACTACATTCCAAAGGTGCATATTTGTGCAGAGATCTGTGGCCTGTGGGAACCATTGGAGTACAGTATAGAAATATCATGATCAGAAATCCAGCTTGAGATGATTTGAGCTTTGAAATACTGGAAATAGTCAGAACATGGGAACAGTTTGGTCATAAAAGGATGAACATGGTCATCAACAATACTCGTGTAGGCTGTGGCATTTCAGAAATCCTCAATTAGTACTAAGACACCAGCAGTGGGCCAAAAAATATCTTCCACACTGATGCAGCACCACCACAAGCCTATATAAATGATATAAAGCAAGCTGAAATGGCCATCTTAATGGCATAGCTGAAATAGAAACTTGTTGGAATGGGCAATCTGGTATTTTCTAATTTTGGTGGGTGTGTCCAGTAGCACCAGTTTCCTTTTTCTAAGCCAACAGGACCGGTACCTGGTTTGGTCTTCAGCTTCTGTAGGTTTAGTGTGGTGTAGTGTTGTTTATTGCAACAAGTGATTATTGAATCTGCTGCTGTCTTTCATCTGAAACAAGTCTGCCCATTCTCCTTTGGCAACAAAAAGAGGCAATTTCATCTGCACAACAACAACAACTCACTGGAAATTCTCTGAACAAGAGAAATGGTTTGGTGAAGAGAAAAAAAAAGCATACTGTGTCAGCAGCTTCTGAAACTGCCTGTCTGGCAACAATAACCATTCCACATTCAACGTCACTTTTATAACATTTTCCCCTAATTTGGCAGCTTCATTTGAACAAGTCATCTCCACAACGTATGGGTTTCACGTAATTGGTTGAGTCGTAAGTACATTAACACATTAGCACACATTAGTTGTTTTTAGTATAGCTAAAAACAACTCTACAATTCTAGTCTGTCAGATCTGAGCCCTTTTGACTTCAACTTAATTGTAGAAGTTAATAAGAAATGACTCAATGCAGATCAAATACACCATTATCTTGAAGTGAAAATGAAAATAGAGCACAATTTAGTCAGATAAAAAAAAAATCCTTTAACATAGTATTAAAATGAGTATTAGAAAAGTTAAAAATTGACCCCCAGAGGAAGATCTGCCCAGGTTCTCATAAAACCTTGAGCCGGCTCTGAGTGCCGCACTGATTTGTGAGCGGCGCTGGATTTCAGCACCGCGGACAGCGCGCTCCCTCCTTCCAACGCGGCGTAGAGGAAAGGAGGGGGGTGAGAGGAAGGAGACGAGTGGCTGTAGTGTTGACGGTAGTGGGGGTTTCCCTGGCAGATTTTAGTAGAGGGTCTTACACAGTGATTCCTACCACCTCCGCCTCCTCCTTTTGCGGATTTACATATGGAGGGAATAGCCTACCGTATCCGTGTATGTGTGGAGGAGCGGAGGGGTGGGGGGATCTGTGCGTGGCTTTCCTGCAATATTGATCGACCCTGCCTCACACAGGATGGACAGAGAGGAAAGAAGCCGAGAGGAGAGGGGAAGGGGAGGGAGAGGGAGCGTATTTTTTTGGACAGCATTTATCATGTATCCACCCAAGCAGCACCATCACCTCCACCAAACCCCTCCCTCCTTACATTCCCCGCAAAATCTGTTTGATTTACTCGCCGATCATGACCGCAACCGCTGGTTTCGCCTGATTGACGCTCAGGTGCATGACATAGCAACACACACAAATGCACGCACGCACACACACGCACGCAGATGTCAAGAATGGGAGACATGAAGGCCGGCGGCGACCAGCTCCAACACCATCCGCATAACGCTTCGAACATCGGAGACACGCCGTAAACTCGCTGAATTAAATAAGCATGCCAGGGTTTACTGGCGTGCGGAGCCTCATCAAGACAAAGTTCTCCTTATTCACACAACATATGCAACATCTAATGTCTATATGCAATTTTTTTTTTTTTTTAAAAAGAAAGATTTTCCTCCAAACATCACGTCCTGCTCTTTAAAAAAAAAAAGGCCAAGGATGCGCTCATCATTTACCTAACGCGACTGTCGTGAGCAACACTTCAAAAAATCGCTGTGGTCAGTTGAATGTCAATAACACAAATTCGAGCATCTTTATCAGTGATCCAACAACAAACCGTGAGCTGTAATATTTTTTCTAGCTCTGACAAGCTGATAGAGACATGAATTATTCAGTACACATAAACTGTGCGCCTTTTCCCCAAGCAGAGGGGATGGGGAGGGCGGGGGGAAGCACGGCTGGAAAAGACATTTACAGTGCAAAACGCACGTCTACAGATTTAAATGCATGGATCTCATGTATACAGGAAATATGAGAGGAAAGGGAAACAATCCAGACTGTAAGCCTGCGTCGCCTCCAAGAGGATGCAAAAAAAAAAAAAAAGAAAAACGAAAACCCAGCGAGAAACGGAGACGCCGCCGCCGCACAAAGTAGGGAGAGAAAAAAAATCAGCAGACATCTGTAAAGATCAAGACAGACAGCCGGCGTAAAATCAACCCAACGAAAGATGAGAACGATGTGAAGGAACAGATTGGCGGTTGTGCCGTTTACCTGTCAGGACTCCGACCCGGATTTGGTGGTCGTGGTTCGTTAAAATCATCCCGTCTGACGCCATGTTCAGCAGCGCTGTCGCCCGCACCGAGAACTCACGGCAGGGCCCAGAGCCGATCTCATCGAACTCGGAAGAGTCAAGGGGAGGGGAGGATGAGGAGGGAGAGGAGGAAGAGGAGGAGAGAGGGCTGGAATACAGCACAAAAAAAAAAAAAAAGAAAAAGAAAAAAAAAAATCAGCCAGACGCTATGAGTAGAGAGCCGAGTGATCATTAGGACGCCAACAGAGAAGTAGGGCTGGATGCTGGGGCGGTTTAAAACCGCACGCATCACTCAGCTGGCCGGCTGCCATCATAGTAGTCTGTAGTTTTGATTAATTCTCATACCGACCACTCTTGCTTAAATTATTCCAGAGTTTGTCACAGAACAACGCTAAGCATCAATGTATTTTATTGGAATTTTATATAATATATGTGGTGCATAATTTTGAAGAAGCAAACATGTTTTGAAATTTACTCTGATATCTGTAAACAACCATTTTCCTTCAGAAGTGATCCAATATTTAGAAATTGTTCACCTGTGCGCAATTGCATCTCTGTGTGAAGGCAGCTGTTTGAAGCCCTCAGAGCCTTGCAGGAGAATATTAGAAAATAATCAGCATCATAACGACCTAGTAAGACAGCGGACAGGTCAGGGAAGAAGCCATGGAACATTTTAAAGCATTATGACCCACTGTTCAGTCGTACAACTTAAAATGAACAGTGTATGGAACTACAAACCTACCAAGACATGGCTGTCAACAAAGCAATCAAAATGTAATTCTACATTAGCTTCAGAAATCCCCAGTTCTGTGCTCTATCTACACAACCAGTAATATTTAATGTATACTATAGAATTCTCCCTTTTATAGAAGAGTGGGAAGAAATCAGCCTGTTGTGGAAAGAAAATTATAAAAATCAAGTTTTGAAGTGTGTCAATATCCAGGCAGGTGACAAAGCATGTGGAGGAAGATCATCTGGTCACATGAACACAACTGAACTTTTGCATACATGCCAAACATTTCGTGCGGCAGTAAAACCAACATTGCACATTACCCAGAACAAACTAACCATCTTATTGTAAAATGATGAATGTAGAATCATGCTGTAGATATGGGGGGGGGAAAGGGAAAAGATTTATTCTATGGGGTCCCTAACATTTTATCTGTAACCCAATGAATAAATTTAGCTTAAAAACCCAATGACACAGACACAACCTCCTCACTCAATTGCTTTGTCCTCAACAACCATTTTCTCCATTTTAAAACAAATGAACGGCTCTTTTTTTCAATGCAGAAGCGTTACTTCAGTCTGACCCTTTAAAAATGCAAGTTTGCATCTCTGGGCTAAACAAGCATCAAGGTGCTATTTATAGACTCCCTGCATGCGTCCATGGTGTATAATGTCTCTTGTTTGTTTTCATGGAGAAAGGGTCCATCCTCCAGCATCTGCTGGGAATCAATCAGTATGCATAATTCATTAAGCGAGGCATGCAGGCTCTGATAGAAACAGAGGAATAATGTTCAGAAACGAAAGAACTCCAAAAAAGATCACCTCGGTAATGTAGTTATGTTTGCGTCTTGTGACATGACAGCGAGAAATGGCACATTTTCTACCCGCTATACACAGATACACTTTTCAAAAATATATATCCTTCCCAAAGACACAATAGAGAGAATCCAGGCTTTTATAAAGATTTAATTTCAAATAATGCCTCTTTTTTTCTTGCTACACATGGTTTAATAGTTAACATTCTTATGTTTACATAACAAAATGTGTATATCTTCAAAGATTAGCCAAGAACGTATTTTAAACATGGGGTTTTTCAGGATTAAATAGTTTTTTTTAAATCCAAAATATTACATTAATTACAACCTCGTGTTCCAATTTCAAACAGTAATCCGTTTTCACAAGGGCAAATTGTGTTAATGCATTGCTTGACACTTGCCTGGGACTGGCAGAGATAACTTAAAGGAATTAATGACTAACTTATGGGAAATGTTCCACATATTACAGCTGCACTTATTTGAAGAAAATTGCTCTATCATATCTTAGACCCTGAGGTGGAACAAACATGATTTTTGCCTCTGAGGTACTTTGATTTTATTTAGACAAATTAGTTTTCTCCCCCTATAACAATGTTGTGTTTAGAAGTTTATGAATAATACAAATATTATTGTGTTACAATGAAAAAAGAAAAAAAAAACAGATTTTCCCATTGGTGCTAATAAAGTAAATAAAGCATATTGTAGCTACAGTTTTCCAAATGTTCTTGCATTCAGACCAAAAATGTAAAAATATTTTGTATGATTGGATAATTTAAAGTAGTTAATTTTACAGTGGGTTTATTTGCAAACCTTCTTTGCAAATAAAAATCTAAAAACTGGATCATGCATCCTTATTGAACCCTCTCTACTCTGATACATTTAAATACAATCCAGTGTAACAAACTGCCTTCAGAACTCACTGAATTAGTAGCAATACTTTAAGCTTTGAACATCTTATATGGCTTGTTTCAAGCCATATAAAATTGGAACATTTGGTAGAAGTGAAATCCCACTCAGACACAAATGAGAAAACAATCAGAGAAGCAGCCAGGAGGCCCATGGTAACTCTGGTGGAGCTGCAGGGATTCACAGCTCAGGTAGAAAAACTCACTTTGAAACACAATGGTGGTAGCATCATGCTGTGGGGATGTCTTTTTTTTCAGGTTTAGGGAAGCTGTTCTGGGTTGTTAGAGCTAAATCCCAATACAGCTCCAATAAAATTAGTTTGAAGTGTGTGTCTGTAACGTGATAAAATGGGAACATTTAGTCTCATTCAACACTATTAAGTTGTTATTATAAAACTTTTCTGTGAGATTGTACACTAGATGTGCAGACCTAAGTAATAATTTTTTGAAGGGACGCACCACAATAGTTGAAACAACTATATTAAGTGTATTAAAAAACCTATTTACTTTGCTGATCTTTCATCTTGATATTAAAAATCTGTCATCTTGTCCATAGCAAAAGACAAACATTAAACAAAGACATTCTAATACAGAGAATTAGGATTCTCGGATGAATTTTTGTTGATATTTACCTCTACAGTGCCAATGCAGGTGCAGATACTTCTTCAGACAGTCACAAACAAACATGAAGGCCACTTCATGGTCCAGAGGCTTCCATCAAAACTGGAAATCACCAGTTGGTGTCAAGCTTGAGAGAAGAAAAGAAAGCAAGATGTGTAGGAGGAGACAGGAAGCCCAGTGGCTGGAAAAAAACCTGGAAAACCACATGGAGCCTTGAAGACCATGTTTATGTTGCATGAGAATGAATTTGCTTGTGCATGCGAGTATTTTGTAAAGATGATGTAATCGCTTAATCCTCAGTAAAGCTGCACACTGATCTCAGATGGGTTGATAATACAGCCAGGGACTATCAGTCATAAGAACCCACCACTGTATCCATGCCAGTGTTAAGGAGAGTCTCAGCAGAAAGAAGAAGTTGTTGAAGTAAACGGTCCTGTAGTTCATGGTGAGCTCAGACAGGGAAGTCCCTTACTGCCAGATGAAGGAAGGGGGGCGAGTGGTGCTGGTTGGGTTCATATTATGCAAAGTCAGATCTGCTTATGGTACACTTTCAGGCAGGTGAGCAGTCTGGAATGAGAACAGTGGGTTTCCGTTTTTTCTTTTCTTTACACATGCAGCCCCTTGCAAAATTATTTATATCCCGTGAATTTTTCCACACTTTTTTCCAAGTGACAGCCTCAAACCTCAATGCATTTTATAAGGATTTTTCTGTGACTGATACACACAAAAAGCACATAATTGAGAAAGGTAATACAATAGCTTTATGAATAAAGTTCTGAAAAGAGAGTATATAGTAGAGTCTGCCTTTGTGTAAATTGACCATTGCATAAATACAGCTGTTGTGGAGAAGATATTAAAAAAAGTTACACTTTTGTTCTATTCATCTAAGACATTGGTGTAGATGTCTGGAAAGCAATAGTTGAAGATTGTACTCAAGTCAGATGTGATTAAACAGTAAATGTTTTGCCCAAATTCAGAGCATAAAGTGAAGCAGGTCATTTAAATTGGACTTATCCTGAACACCATCCCCACTGTGAAGCATGGCGGTGGCAGAATCATGCTATGGGGAATCATAACACTAAACAGCCAGAAATCTGTGGTGGGACTTGAGCTTTACTACTTGAACATTGCAAAGAATAATGGGCAAAAAACCCCCAAAACATCTCCCTTTAGATGAGTAATGTTTGACACGTACCCTGAAAGATGGTGAGTGAATGTTTGGGCATGAATACAATTGCACACCATCCTTGTTGAAAGAGTGGTGTGGGAAAGCAAAGTGATTTTTTTCCCCCTTCCGCTTCACAGTTATGTGCTGCCCCATGTTGGTCTATTACATAAAAGTCAAATAACATTCAGTGACGTTTGTAGTTAGAACGTGATAAAAATGCAAAGACGTTGTAGGTGTATGTACTTTTGCAAGGTAATGTATGCAATATGCCATATTTTCAGATACCGTGTTATTGTTTATGCTATTGAAGATGATTTTTGAAATGGCCAAAAAAAGTGTTTAAATAAATCTTGATGTAAACAATGAAAAAAACTAAACATGCAGCCACTTGACCCTAAAACTTTTCAATACTGATCCAGAGCCTGCTCCGGCTGCTCAACTGAAAAGTTTAAAGTTGTTTAACGCCTGATAAAACGTTCAGCTTTTAATTTTAAAGAGTTCCGCAAAGTTAAACACATTTTATGATACCTGATCGCCTCATGCAGAAGACATCTTGCTGAACATCAAATTGCACTTTATGTGCATCTGATTGGCCTACAGCATATTAGTTCTGTAGAAGGGAGTTGAGGCGTTTCTGTCATTTACAAGGTAGAGGGTAATTTTTTTGGCTCATGTCGTTATTCCTGTATCCAGTCACAGCCTGTCTTTGGAAACGCGCCCTGCAGTGGTTACTGAAATATCTCCCAAAGAAAAACACCAAGATAGTCAAACTTACCTTCCGGCTTGTTCATTGTTATCCCTTGATGTTTTTTTTTCTAGAATACCTGTCTAAATTTGGCCCCAGCTGAAGAGGCAATGTCAGCCAGGAAGACAGAAAAAACAATTATCCATCTGTGAATGAGCTGCACAGAGTTAATTAAGGACTACTGGAGACAAAGTCCTTTCTTTAGAGGCAGTAATTTGGCAACAACATGACATGGAGGTTGGTACGGGTCTAAGGCATGCTGGAGCACACATACGCTCATCCGAGGAAACGTATAAATGGAGGAAGAGGGAGAAGCAGAGGGGAAAAAAGAGTGCATATGAGAATTAGGCAGCTTTCTTATGAGTGCAGGATCTCCGCCGACTCCCGCCACCACCGCAGAAGTGCTGAACACTGGCCCGCGGGGCTTTGGAATCAAACCCATTACATCTGATACCGGATTTCTTACCGCTCAGAATTAATGCAATGTGGACTTGCTTTCGCTAAAGCTGGCCAGTGTCTCATAGTATCGGCATGCACAGAGCTGGACCACAGGGGAAAAAAGAAAAAGAGGACAAGGGAGGAGACTGAAGGCCTGAGATGCGAAGAGGGATACCGACAGGGGGAGGCTTGCTGCAGCTGAAAGGGCTATTTCATATTTCAAATTGTATCGATTTGAAACAAGGGCTGGCTGTCTTTATTAACTCTCAGGATATATGGCATTGTGCAAACAAGACAGGGGGGCTGTACGTTTACACATGCTCCCTGTAGTCCATTTGCATAATTAAAAGACTGGCATTTGAAAAGCGGAATGTCCTCATAAACAACCTCGGACACTACACTAACCGAGGTCATTTTTTAAGCTGTGTAATTGGCTCCTAATGCAGAGGAGACAAACATAGAAACCTTCTACCCAAAAAAAACTTTTATGTGACTGATTTAAGAAAACCAAACTGTGGCACACAGAGTGAAATACAGTGGTGGTAACATATCTGTGTTCATAAGAAGCCATTAAAAAGCTGACTTTGCAAATTTTATTTGTGCTGTAGACCCCTAAACACATGATCTGCATCTCTAGGCTGCCTCACAATCACATAATCAATAAATCAATCAATAAATAAATCTTTTTCTCTCTCTGGTTGTTTTTACTTTTGCTACAAGATTTACTTCAGATTCAGTATTCTGAGTGAGTGTAGGCTACCTGAAAAAAGGGTGTGTCTTCTTATAAACTGCTTATAAATATCAGATTTTATGTATTTACTAGCTTCTCCCATTTCAGTTGTAAATAAATTGATATTAGACCAAACTCAGGCCTACATCTGAACATCTTCAGGAATGCATGAATTTTGCTTTCTTTACGCATGTCAAATCAGAGTTAAACTATCAGAATTGCGCTTTTTTTCCTTCAATTGTAATCTGACCTATGGGGAATGCATTTTATACATCTAGAAACCATGGATCCAACATTTTTCGACCGGTCCATCTTATATTATTCTCCTTTTCTCTTTGTACTTTCTTGTTCATTACAAGATAAATCAAGACTGATGATAACCTGAAGCCATAGTTCTGTGAAATGTATTAAAGAAGTTCAGGTTTTGCTGAAATAAGAAATGTCCGTTTCTATATGACCAGCAATAAGTCACTAAAATAAATTAATGGCACAAAATTTCAAATGTAATTAAAGGTTGAGCACAAGAGAACCATATCCTCCAGGAGTGGACATGCACTGTTGATTCAGAACACTTGTGGCTGTCTCTAATCATCAGCTCTGACATGCAAGTCAGGTAGTGTGAACTGAATTACAGAGAAAGGAGGGAGGGGGAAAAAAAAAACACGCCTCTGGCATCTGTCCCTCCAAGCCGTTCCCTGGAAAGAATTTAATTCTGGGATTTGCTCGATGCCGCGCAGCCTTTGGGATGTAATCTCACATCCACACACCTATTAACCTCTACTGGCAGAGAAGTTGGAATGACTTTCAAGCTCCAGTGGGTCCAGTGCAGGATAATGACTATGGTGAGTGCAGGTAATGTGGTTAGCGAGCTGTTGGGGCCAAGCTGTCAGCTCCATGGTGGAGTTGGAGGTGGGCGGGTGGACGTTTTGGAGGGGGGAGGTAAGAAACTAGAAGGAGGCAGAGGAAGAGTGAAGCTGGACCTGACAAGGCCTGCGAGCGGATGCAGAAGCCAGGAATCAGCAGCGTGGCTTGAGTGGATTGGACACCTTCCTGCAGAGAGCTCCTCCCCTGAAGCTCTAACATGCAAACATGTTGCAGCCAGTTGGAACGCCCATGTCTACACGCTTCTGCCCTTTACTCCCATACCGCCTTATTAATATAATTTCCAGCCTCTACGCCTCATCTTGCGAGTAAAATTGCTGCGAGGACGGGAAAAGAGTCATGGCAGCTAGATCTACATGTCTTCTTGGTCACTGAGGCCTTTGGTGGACCTCTGAGCATCATCCATGCCTCCTGGCATTTTACTGCAGCTGTAGAACCACACAATCAATCTGACAGCCTGTCAATCAACTAGCCAAGCAGTCATCCTGACAGTTGGGGCAGAAGCCTCACAGTCTGCCCCCCTCTGGCCTGGGTCGTTCCCTGTTCCCATCGGCAGCTCCTAAAATTGCACTCAGGGTACTTTCTTTGATTTTTTAAAAAGTTTGTTTTGCATGAAGACCCTTTGCTGTCACCCCAGGTGACCACTGCATGGTCTCCTATTTCACCGCAGGAGCCCTGACTCACATCCAGGCCAGTCAGAAAAAATGAGTCAGTCATGTGGAAAAGATCCGATTTAGTGAAGGAAGGCACGCAACCTTTTATAAACACTTTCCCAAGTAAGTGATAAAGAAAGGAAAATGAGTGGAAGGAATAATATACAGTCTGTGTTTGTAAGACTAGCCACTAATTCACAATTTAAGATGAACAAGAAGGGAATATTTAACCAAGTAGAGCTTAAAAAGTTTTTTGTTTTCTGCTGAGACCAATAGGTAAATAATTTAATGTACCAAAAGTGAAACTTGCATCTGCCTGGGGGAGTTACTTGTGTTTTGGTTGTTTTTTTTTTTTAAATCAATGTAAACACAGTTTAGGCTTTTGTTGGTGCATTTGAACTGGGCTTTCTGAGTGGAAAGGTTACACAATATAGAACTGCACTGGTTGCTAAAAATAAGTATTTGGTATGAAAGAATGAATACATTTAGAATTTTTTAAATGCAAAAACATACAAAACCTCAAATAAATACAGGGTAAATGTCCCTCGTCAACTTACAATTCAACCACTATTGTTTGATTTTCTAGTATCTGCTTTTAAATATGTTGCACGCATTTTCAATAAAGTTAAAGCGGCGGTCATTCTACAAGCATAAACCACTGAAAAGCTAGTTTTGGCGCATGTCTAAGATCATTGTCTGATTGGAAAAAACATTATGGTATCTATGTTTGAACTGAGATGAAGCTTAAAGAATTTAGAGGTATTCTTTTGTTTTCATTTCTTCCATTTTGTGCACCAAAAGGTCTACTGTACAGAATGATGCAACTATTTCAGTTGTCAGTGTTTTTAGATTTAAAAGTCTCACCTCGACTCTTCCAAACATTGTTAATTTTGCTGTGGCTTAACGTTTAGTCTATGTATCTCTGTGAAACTTTTCATTTAACCCAAAAATAATAATGAGGGTCAGATGGTTGAAACTGGGACAAGTGTGTGATTCAGTTACACAATGATCCCAAGGACACATTAAAACTAGTTTTTGGAAGGTTACTAACACCTGGATCTCAACCAAACTGAAAGTTTGTTTACTATGCTTAAAAGTCAAGTCAGTGCCAGGAAACCAACCAAGTTTAAGTTTAACATTAAGTAAAAGGGTTTTGACAAAGAGGTAAGTTGCTGCTTCAAAAGCAACATTAAGCTTTACAAAAGTTTTTTGTCTTGAGCTCAGAAATAACCGAAGTAAGTATGATTTCAAAAGTAAAATTGTGCGGACTACTTTAAAACAAATGTGCATTTCGGTGTATGGAGTCAAATTATGGAATAGTTTGGATGAGGATTCGAAAAAATGTCCTACTTTAAACCAATTTTAAAAAAATAATGCCATACAATTTTGAGTTAACAATGAGGAGAATTATATATTATTTGTAACTTATATTCTCAATTTTACATATGCGGCAATGAAAACAGAAAAAAATTATTTTGTAATTATTGAGAAAGGGGCAGGTTTTTATAAGGTTTTTCTTCTTCCTGCTCCTCTTCACTCATGCAGATGAATTGCTACAAGAGAATGGTTTTGGTGAAGTGAATAAACCGATTGATTGATTGATTGATTGAATGATTGATTGAAGCTTTGATGCCCTTGGAGATTTGTAACCTCTACTCTAATAAAAAGTTGCTGACTATATTTAAAAGATTCTGTTTAGAATGAATGCTGCGATTTCTGCCAAGTGGTCAAAAACAGACACAATTAGGCCAGAATCTGGGTATAAAAAATGTGCAGTTGTAGTGTCACTTAAGTGACATTAAGTCAACTTTATTATTTGCTAGGGAGAAACTATAGACTTAGAGCTGCATGTATAATTTTGATTATTATGTCAAAAAATGTCAATTAAGTGCGTGCGTGTTGGCTCAAAAATAATAAAATGGGAAAAAATGATATTCATATCATTTTCTGTGATAAGAGTATGAAAAACTTCACAGAAAGGAATTACAGATTGAAGGTTATTTTGGACCGCACCTCAGAACAGCATTCGCGCAGTCATTTTGTGATCTTTCATCAGCATGAAACTTTAATCCGTTTTTAATCTGGGTAAAATTCTGAGACGCTGGCAGTGTTTTATAAATATTTATATGATTTAAACAGGGTCGCTTTCTCAAACTACATGCAACTGCTAATACTAACTGAATATGAAATGCATTAAAAAATCATTTATAGCATATAGAAATATTTAGTATCAAGGAGACTGCTGAGAAATACTAATATTCAGCAACCTCTTCATCTTTGGCTCTCTAAACCCTGAACCCGTCGCAGTTTGGCCTATTTGTGTTGGTGTGCCCGTCACACGGCCAGAGGATTTAAGCTTTAAGCCATATCACCAGCTGAAAAGGACTCTGCTCAGAAAATATACTGGCATGGATGTGGCAAATCTATTTCTGTAATGCTTTTTACATTTGCAGGGGCTCAGAGATCAACAACGATCTCTTGATCGCAAGTTGAGGCCAGAGAAGTTGAAACAGAGAGCTATGCCTCTGCATGAGGTTTCCTCAAAGATCCTGGGTGGCAGTTTAGCTTATTCCCAACAGCAACATGCTCCATTCAACCCTGAACCACATTAAAGCAAAGAGCGATGCTAGTTGAAAACGTCAAAAGTGAGGCTCTTGTGAGAAAAAAAAAATTTAAAAAAAAATCAATCTACAAAGTGAAAGTCCCCTTTGATATGTACAAGGAACCCCAGGGTTGAATTACAGCATTCGTCTGGAACTGGTCTTCCTACATGAACAGCAAATCCTGTAGTACATTTTAAATGGTTGCACTAAAAACAAAGATAGTCACAATCATACATAGGTGCTCAAGACTTATTCTGACAGAACAACAGGATTTACCTTCTTTATATTTACTTACCTTTGTGAGAATATATTGTTTGCAAATGTGGGGAGTACTACACTCAGTACTATCCCGGAATATTGTGTCAGCCTATATATTTGCCCAGTGAAACTGGTCAGAGATGATAGGATTATGCCTAGAGCCAAAACCTTTGCACCAAATAATATTGTTATGTTGGCAGATTTCCTGTCAAAGTCCAGAATTCAAACGCAAATGAGAATTCATTTGAAATACTTAAAAATTACAGTTGCTACATGCCATCTATCCAATCAAACTGAGCTTGACCTGTTTTGCAGAAAGACTGGGCAACATTTCAGTCTCTGGTTGAGGAAAGCTGGTAGAGATAAACCTCAGAGCACCTGCAGCTGTAACTGCAGCAAAAAGTTGGCTTTATGAATTATTGACTGTGGGCAGCTGAATACAAATGCACTTCAGACTGTTCAGATTTCTATTTTTTTCTTTTTTTTGAAAAAAAAAGGATCCTTTTCCTTGTATTATTTAGTTTTGCCCTGCTTTATCCTAATTATATTACATAGGTTTGAGATTGTTTACTCACAAAATGTGTAAGTTCAACACGTCAACCACAACAATGTTTTTTAAAGCATAGCATCGTTGCTTCTATCTGCATACAGTATGAATGTTATAGAGACATGCTTGTATGTATTTCTAACATTCTCCAACACAAACCATTTCCAGACATGTTCCCACAACAAATTCAACAGAAGTTTTATGTCGTGCAGCATTTTTCCACCCACCGTCTCTTTTTGGCACTCAAAACACTCACAGGTCAAAACTGAAGCGGGAAAAGCTTAACATTTATCAAAAGTCACAGCATTGCAACCAAATAATTGCATGCACAACCCACAACCTGAACTCTGACCCCTGCATGACACTGTTATTGGATAACGACAATGGGGAGGTTTTCTGACAATGCAGTTGCTGTTATGCTGTGACAAGTGCAGGGGATTGTGACAAGGATGTTAAGAAGGAAAGCTCATTTAGAGCCCCAGCGCATGTTGACGGTGTGCAGGCCCAGCATTCAACAACTGAACCTGACCTACCAAGGACACACTCGGGCATGAAAGCCAGATATTGAATGGAGGGGCATGCAACAGAGAGAGAGAAAGAGAGAGCGTCGCCCCTCTGGTTAAAACGTCTGATACCCTTTAGTGCAAGCTTTTATCTGGCAGACCTTAGTGGCCCACCTGAGAGCAAAGCCAGCTGGGGAGCAGAGTGTTAAGCTGTTGGCTGTCGCTGTGTCACGTCTGTGTGTTAACAGGAAGCCGATTCTGTGCCGCCGTTGCTGCTGCTGCTGTATCCGAGGTCTTCTGTGAGATGCGTGTTGCAGTTTGATGAGTGTTTCTTGCTGCAGTGCGAGAAAGAAGGAGAGGCAGAAAAATCCCTTCACATCAGTGCTTCACGTTTGCAGCTGCTGCTGCCGGCGTGGCTAGATACACATCTGCATGTAAACAGGCACACGCACGTAGAAGACTTTCACTCCAAAACGCATGCATATGTACTGAAACGCTGCACCCGTAGAGGGGAGAAGTGCTTCAGTGACCCAGTGCTGCAAGGTAAGGCTGCTCTGCAATTCAGAAATATGCAACCTGCATGTTAACAACCCCTGGAGCGCAGCCTCCCCGGGGCACCGTGCCTCTTTCTATCAGCCTCCTCACCACCTTGCTCTCAGTGCACCTATCCTCATGCTATCCACCTATCACTCCGGTACCTCAACTCACCCCAACTGACTGCAAAATAAACGCAGATGATAAAAAAAAAGAAAAAAGAAAGATGAATTCTTAAGTACAGTGTTTCTCCCGTGCGTGTGTGCTCGAGTACAACAATCTTACAGGAAGTGAGTGCTGGTCTGCAAGCATGCGCAAAGTCCCAATGAGCTGTTTAGCGCAAAGAAGGTGAAAAAAACACATGGAGTATTTACATCTACTACAAGAGTCTCTAAAAGGAAGTTGGAAGAGGCTAAGCATGAATGTGTAGGAGCTTTTTAAAACAATGAAGCAAATTGGACTGATTCCAGACAAGTTCTAATGGAAGATGCTGTTTGGCGAGAACAAGAGAGGAAATAAAGAATAAAACAATTTTAAAAAGAGAAGATATAGGCATATATTACAAAAGAAACGGAAAGAAAGCTGTCATATTTTTTGCTGCTGAGGGGGAGATGGTCAGCCTACGCAGTAGAGATGCTATGGTAAGCGACACGCCACGCGACGCATGAATAACACACCGGCTTTGATACTTATATCCGTCTTTTTAGTGGGAGGTTGATGAAATTTGCATTTAGATTGAAATGACTTGGGAATGGTCAGGAGACCAGAGTGCCGCAGAAGGGAGGAGAGAAGGGAAGAAAGGTGGGATTGTGTGTTTGCTGTACAACAACCACTCCCCCCCTTCCATCCAACTGATACACAAAAAGACACACATTGTTCCTGAACCTCTGTCCTGAAGGAGGCAAGTTGAGGCCTGTGCACCACACTTGTCTCTTTGCTCTGTTCTCTCGCTAGCAGGACATGCCTGACATTTGCACTGTCCAGAGACAAGGAGGAGGTGGGCACTGCACTCAATTTGTGTCTTAATGACATTAAAATGGCCCTGGTCAATTTTCTAAAAGATTTAACACGGCCTGTGCCAAAGCAGACAGATCAGGTGCCTTTTTACTGATGTCGTACCCTGCCCTCCGAATGGAAGTGAAAGCAAACACTTAATATTTCTCCTCACACAATATTGGTCCTGTATTTTCAATGTAATTGTGTTGTTCAACAATTTTCCCCTTGGAAAAAATTTAGCTTGTATGTCATACAAGCTACTGTGGTACACACGAAACAATGTTTCACTGTAAAGTGGAAGGAAATTGTTAATATCTAATAGATATTTGAAGTCTTTGGAAAAACGTAGCTTGTATTCAAATTGAGCAACTTGTTAGGTTGGGGTTCTTTTTCCTGTTTTGCCTTTTTTTTGCCTCATCTGGTAGACGTTTTCCTTAGAGAAAGGCCTCCTAGATTGATCTCGTGTTCTGATCGCTCCTTGTGTTCTTCCTGTCAGGATTCCTCGTGGCCATCCTGAGACCCCTCGAGGTGGACAAGCGTTCCCGTCTGGATTTCCCTTTGGTTTTTTCTCCCGACGCCATTGGTGTTACCAATCGGCTACCCTCCCTCGTGTACTCACCTCCTTGGTCCCTTCCTGTGGTTTTTCTGCGCCTCGCCACAGACTGGGCCTGCCGGCGCTTCATGTCCCGGGAGCTAATCATCGTAGTTCCCCGCTCGGAGGTCAGCCCGCTCCCCTCTTCAGCTACAAGGCTTACCTGCTCGCTCTCCAATGGTAATCCATCTCTCCAGCCGCCGCCACCGACAAGACTTAGCTCCGCCTTCAAGTAAGCACGCTCTGAAAGATTCTCGGAATTATTTCCTTAGATCTGTCCCATGTCTCACCTCACCTTTCTCCTACAGTCCGACGACCAGTTTTCCTCCATTCCCAGGTTCCAGGACTGTTTCCCCAAACCCCCCACTACCTCTCCCCAAATAAATATAATTGTGATCATACAGCCTCTCTTAGTGTGTTCTTGCATGTGGGTAACCCGGCTAGCACCCAACATGACATAACTAAAATTCTGACGTCCAAATTACATCCACTGCAACAAACTTCCAAAGTCCACCTGTGTGTAATTTCATCTCAGTACAAAGGTACTAAGATCCTAAATACACCACTCCCACACTAAAAGAAGGTAATAGAAACATCATGTTGGGGGGAAGCTTGTGTTTCATTTTAGGAAATGAAAAGCCAATTAGACTTATTGCGTACAGTATACTGATGAAGCTAAACACAAGGAAATCCTGGAGAAATTCTGTTAGAAGCTGAAAAAAGCTTGAGACTAGTTAACCTTCCATCCAGATATACAGACAGAAAGACAGTGGATTGGTTTAGATCAATGTCAATTCAAGAGTTAGAATGGTGAAGCCAAAGTTCAGGACTGAATACAAACATTTTGCAAAGCTTCAAAACTGCTGTGCACTGACGTTCTCCATCCAATCTGACACTGAACACACAAAACATTTATTGCTTTCTGTGATGGAAAATTTACATTAAGGTCACATCTGCTAGTCATGTTATATGAATGATTGTGAACTCTCACCAAAAGAACTATTTGGGTTACATGTAGAAGGTTGGAAGTTGTTTTCTACAGCTGCATCAGAACCAGATTGTCTCACCCCTTGTTGTTAATTCTTTATCCTTGGTATAAAACTCATGTGTTGTCTCTGCATGACAGAGCTTTTCATCCAGACCTGCTTCATTACTGATTGTCCTACAAGCTCTCTGTACTGTGCACAATATATGAATAAACCTGATTGAGTGATTTCACCTGAACAGTGCTTGGAAATAGTATTTTTTCCATGACACTTTCCTAGTAATATAAAAAAGATGAAGGTGCAAAATTATTTTAGGTTAAATATATTTGAAGAATATATGGATTTATCCAGGTTTTTACTCATTTCCATCCTTCATCAAATATTTGATTGAGTTCATCTTATCCTTAGAATTTTATGTCTGCTTTGTTTGTTGTTTACAATGATAAGAAATGCATCTGCTTATTTGGAATAAAATTTATAGCTACTTTCTTTCCTTCACTAAACATGTAATACTTTGTTAGTGTGTCACATAAAAACTAAAACTAAAAAAAAGAATAACAAAAACCTGCATCAAAACCACTAAATGTGAAAAGGGTATGGATACTTTAGCAAGGTTGTGTAGCTTTACTAAAAAGCAAACGTATTCCACCACTGAGCTTGACTATTATATTCTATAGTCAAGCTTAGAATATAATATTTATCAGTAAGCTTAGTTGCTTATAGTAATTTAACTTTTGAGAGAAGGTGTAGAGTATATTGTTTTTTTTCCCCCTCAAACTTCCTTTTCACTCTAAATTATTGCTCATGTGACAGGTTCATTTTAAACTATAAATTAATAAAATAAATAGATAATAAAATAATAAAAGTTCTAAGTGATGCTGTCATAGATATAATAAAACATTTCCAGAAAACTTCAACTTTTATTTTAAGCCACATCTTCTAAGAGACATTTTGCCGCCTCTTTAAGTTGCAGAACATTATGGAGTCACAAAACATAGTAATCATTTTTTCCCAGAGAGCAAGAGCACCACCTTGTGTTAATATTTGATAAATGCAGCTGCCTCTCCCTTCAGAAAGTCACAGTGGACCACAACCTTCTGAGTTGTGGTGAACCTACCAGAGATCAACCTGAACTCTGGTAACGCAGACGTAAATAACGGCTGACTAGAAATAACGTGGAAATTATTTGTCTGAACCTCATGTCCTAAAAGACAGATGTTTTTTTAGCCAAACTATGACACCTTATTTATTTATAAGTAATTTTAAATCTGGATGTATCAATTTAAATGTTTAATATGACAAATCTGCATGCACAAGAGGGAGCATTTCCAGTTTTTTTTCATTGAAAAATAATTTTCAAGGTAAATTCAAATAAACAAAATCACATAAGTTCTACGTTCTGTCTCAGCGTGATCTCATTTCACTACACCTGAATGTTCGTCATCACGAGCCAATCGAACACTAAACGTCATGTTTGTTATCCCGAATCCCTCTGAAATTGAAGATAGTGGATTTTTACAATCTCCAGGCATTAAATTATGCTAATGTGGGCTTGTGGAGGAGACATGCATTAAAATAGAGATAAGATTGAATTAAGTGTTAATAGCAATTTACAAAGCCAGATACCCTAGGAGGATTTATAATCTCTCATGTAAAATAATTTAATCCTCTGTGTCAATATAATCCTGCTGATTTTATTGAACAGACCCGGGATGACAGGCAGATATTACTGCTCCGCCTCAGAGGCTAACTTAATATCACCTGGTGGGAAAATGTGTGTGTGTGTCTGTGCGGGGGTGTGCGCGCACGTGGGTGTGTGCATGCACACGCATGCACAAATGTATGAGGAGAGAGAGAAAATGAGTGCTTAAAGAAATGATGGGGGAGTGAAAAATCAAATGTAGCAATGAAGAGGCCCCAGGGGGGAAATAGCTCGAAACTACCTGCATACTTACATTGCCAGTCTAGGAATCAAACAGCACACACACTCATGTACACACATTAATATTGCATTTTCTCATCTATTAATGACTCCAGCCGACAGTGAAGAGGTTGCCTAGGGACAGTGTTTTAGAAGAGAAGGAAAACTTAAGTTTGAACAGTCTCTGGGAAAATGCTCCCTATTCAGAGTGAGGCCACTTTTCTTTTCTCTCTCCTTTTTTTTTAAGTTTGAAAAATAAATTACTACCAGTACTGGGAATCACTCTACCTCAAACTTGTGATTCACTAAAAGCAATGCTGGTTTTTCAAAGACATATAACCGAAAGTAGGGCATGATTTAATATCTTGGGGGAAATTTTAAACCACTCTTGGAGGCTTAGCTCTCCCCCTTCACACCTCCATAATGGGCCTCCATTTGTCTAAAGTCATAGGCTAATGGTCAAATCATCATATGAATACATCCACTGTGGTGTGCAGTGTGAGCTGTGTTACATTTATATAATCAATTCAGTGTGGGGATCATTGCACGGGTTAATGGGGAAAGAGATTAATCAACTAGAGGCTGAGTTGGTAACCAGCAGGTGTCAGTGTAGCCCTCAAACCGCTCTGCTGCTTTCAGAAGGCAACAATGAACCTTGAGTGAAATACAGAGGGGAGCGGCCTGCAGTGAACTGGCCAGCCAGAGCCGCACTGCATCAAACACAAGGTGGGCAAATTACTATTAATAAGCTAGAGCGGACTTGTGTGGGCAGTGTGACATGGCCCAGTGTAGAATTTATGGAGCCTCTGGCCAGCAGGAGTCTCCTCAGTCATTAACTATAATTCACTTCTTCCTATCAGAGGGTGTCAGTCCACCGTCTGGAGTATGAATTGGGAAAAAAAATTGGACTTTAAAAGTCACAAACCTTCTTCTCCTTCCCCTTCAGAAGCCTTTAACTAAGAGACAAGAGATGAAAACATAACTAATTTGAGTTTGATGGTTCTCTTTTATGAGGTTCCTTGTTCCTCCTGCAGGTCATATACCACATGCAAACATTTAACTACTCCTGGACCTTTGATCTGTTTCCATTGGTTACTCACAGAGCAGAGTGACCAGTGATCTAGTTAATTATGGACCATGCTCCATAAAGATCCCATGCAGTATGCATAATGCTTGTGTGAGACTGATAAGGAACCTTACAGCATTACTGGCAACCAATCCCAAAACACATGAGCTGTTGTTTTTATATGTACAAACTGCAATTAAAGGGTATACAGCCACATTCAATAAATTAAAGTATTATTGAAAAGTCCATTTATTGTATTTTAGGAACTTTATCACCAAGTGAAACTCATTAAATGGATTATTCACACATATGGATGTTTGAAAGCCTTTACTTCTGTTAATTATGATGATTTTCTTCTTACAACTAATAAAATCATGACATCTAAAATTTGATTATATCAGAGCAATAAACATTTTTAATACAGAACTGTGGGCTTAATTAAAAAGCATTATAGCAATAAAGCATAAAATTAATTAATCTTCTCACATTTGTTAGGTTACAAACACAAAAAGCGACAAATCACATCATACTGTATTTGAAATAGAAGGAAAGTGATCAAACAGAATTTCCCTGCAAAAGTTTTCTTTGTCAAGGTTACAGTGGATGAATTTACCAGAATCACATATAAGCCAGTTAAATAGCTAAGAATAAAAGCTCAAACAGGACTAAGGAGTTTGCTTTCCTCTTGTGCCAAAACTTGTAAGCTCACTATAATGTTTAAACATTTTTATATTCTTATGGGATGAAGATGCCGAAACATTTAAAATGTCCAGTAGTTGCAGGTTTTTGTACAGAGGAAAGTTAATCTATTTCCACCATTTTTTGAGTCTCCATGGCTAAGTAAGCTAACTTAAGCTAGCATCGTTAAGGATTTCTCTCCAGGTGATCCGGCTTCTCCCACAGTACAAAAACCTCTGCTGTGTTTGTACATTTAGAGAGACCGATTAATGTATGAGTATGAGAGTGGATGGTTAATTTGCTCTGTGTCTGTGTTGCTCTGTGATGGACTACTGACCTCTTCAGGGTGTACCAAGCTTTCACCACAATAACTGCTGGAGATGGGCACCTGTCCCCTAAGACTCTGCAAGGACTAGTGGCCACAGTCCTTGCAGTCCTTGCATCCAATGAATGGATGGATGGATGGATGTTTAAACTGTGTTTTGTACTCTTAACTCCATCTTTGATTGCCAATGGCTGTGCCTATGTTTGTTTTAATTTTCAGAGCTTATTCAGTAAATAAAAAAGAAAAGAAAATATGGATGAACAATATATCTGTATGAACATCATTATCTGCCTATGTTGGCCTTTTTTTCTCTATCGATATTAGTCTGATGAGTAGAGCCGGGCAGATATTAACAGCCAGCATAAGTCTTTTTTTCCATCTTGCTGCCACTTGTGTATTGTCAAGAAAATCCGAGCTCATCCCACTTCCCCATGCTGGAGATTTTAGTTTAACAGTAATAATAAATAAAGTTATCTTTAAAATGAATCACTCAAGTGACATCTAGGCCCAACAGTAGACTTAAGTGTCAATAAAATAAATCTGGTTGTGTGTGTTGTTTTTGTCTCATGCAAACTTTGCTTTAATTCTACTTTTTTCTATCTAATCATAAGAAATCATAGTCAGTCAGAGAGAGTCGTTAAACAGGAAAAGCAGGTTTCCTGGAAAAAGAGGAAGTTTCCAGCCTGCAGATTTATAAAAATAGCTGAGACTATTCCTTATTTTAAAGCATGAAAAGTTTTAAAGAATGAAATCTAAACATTTTGAGTAATTAGATAAGATTCAAAGTAAAATACTTATATTAATATTGGTTTACTTGTAATAATACTTACACTTATATTTGTGGGAACACTTACAAGAAAAACAAGTAACTGTAACTTTAGTATTAAATAATTAGAATCATGTATTATTCTTGGTTTCTTTTCAGAAAAGCATCTGTAATAACTCACATTAAGATTATAATAAGTATAATTAATAAGTTATGGTTATAAAATCATAAATGAATGCTAAATCAGAGAAGCTAAAGAAAATAAATGTGATATAAATGTGATTTTGACATTGAACTTGAAATGGTGTAAAAAGGTGTAACTGCAATTAAACATCACTGATATGTTGGAAGTATCTACCTCCAACATATCAGTGATGTTTAATTGCAGTTATAGTCAGTAGGTGAAAGGTGAAAGGATAAGGGAAAAAGGGGAACTGACAGGAGAGCAGAGATGATCAACGCCTTATTTAGAGAAAAGGTCGTGCAGGCAATGGACATAGGAGGTTGAGCAACCCTGAGACATTAGCACAGACATCAGGAAATGTCTGTAAGACAGTGATGGATATGAGATCATCTGTCTAAGCAGACAGCCGGTGCAGGCGCACCAGGGGGGTGGATAAACCCTATAAAAGGTGGGTGCAAAAGAGGAACCTTTTGTTGGATCCTCCGGGCAGCTTCAAGCCAAGATCGAGATGGACAAAGAACTCTGCAGCTGAAGAGCCGGGGCCACGGAGCCGAAGACTGTCCTGCTCATGGAGACCAACCCGTCAGGCCCACAACCTGTGGCTTCGAATCGCACTTCTCTCATCGGCTGGGTTCAGACCCCAAAGACAAAGATGAAGACAAAGACAAAGGCAAAGACAAAGAAGAAGAACTGGTGCCTTTTTTCCTGCCAGCACCAAGTCCTGTGTGACCTCACCATCCATGCGGAGAAGAAGCTCATCAGACCTACAGAGATCCCTGCCTTCGCCGATCAACATCTTCCTCCTGCTGCAGCACCTTCTTCATCATCAAGCCAGGTCTGGGGTTCGAAACACCAAACTCCGTCCGTCTCTCTCAAAGGTTCCCGTTTTTAGTTCTCAGTGTCAGCAGTAGGGAAAGATAGACTAGAGGATTGATTTTACTTATTTGATTATTTCTGCTACTGAATTAAGCTGTACTGACCCTTGCAAAAATGCTTTACTAATAAAATATTTAGCATAAAGAAAATCTAAAAGATGTTGTGGACATTCAGTTAATGAGTCACCTTAAAGTTCTTTGATGGTTGTAAAATAGCTGTGATGTTTGATTCTGGAGAGGAAGAGGTGGAAAATGTTTTTAGGTTGCTGGTAGCCCATATTTAAAACAACATCCTTGGGACTCGACCGAGTCACTAAAACCTACCTGGTTCAATAACAAATGCAAGTTGTAAAATAGAGAACGAGCGACCGTTAACAGGTGTGCTCTGTGAAACTAGTTGGCTGTAGGCTGCTCAGTCTGGCTAATTCACAGGGGGAAGAAGGGTGGGACACCTGGATGTAGGCCGTCAGATAACCAGGCGAATCGTTTCTCGAAACCACCTTAAACAGAGTTTACTTCAGTTCTGGACAGGGTAAATCCCAGCAGATTTAGAAAACTCAATTAACCCGTTAGAAGGAGAGCTGGTAGCACATCTCCCCTCTCAGAAGAGGAAGTACGAGAGTGAGAGAGTAGAGACAGAAAGGAGGGGGTGGTGTTGCGCAACAACAGTAAGTTTCTCAGAAGGAGGAGAGGAGGAGGATGGCCATGTGGTATTTGTTTGGGTATGTGACCGTAGTATAGCACAGGATTGTGGGGTGGATAACTGAAGCGGGGAAGCAAAGTCAGCATGTGGTTGTTTTTTCACAGTGTTGAAAGGGTAAGGAAATACATAAAATATTACTAAATAACGTTTATTGACCATACCACCCATAGGAAATATCAATACTGAAACAAATTCTTCATTTCAGAGCATCCATAAACAAAAAGAAACTCCTGTAGCAACCCACACAAAAAGTATGTGCAGGACAAGTTATCTAACAATTTTAAATTGAACCAGTGAGAGCAGGTGCCCCAGTTCTACCACGATGAGCACAAACCATGCCTGCTTCTAATGTTAGTGTTTTATTTTAAAGTATCTTACAGTTGTAGTATTGAGTTTGATCTTCTAAAAGTCTTCTGGAACTCTCTGTAACCTTCTTGGTCCTTTCCGTCAGCACCTTCTGACTGCCCCTTTTGCATATTGAAGCAACTTTTGTAATTTTTGTTTTTTATTGCTACATCACAACTCTTTGCAGTCGACAACATAATTATCCTTTTTCACCCTCTGGTCAACTTAGTAGTAATACCTTGCTGGTACTGAGGTTGGGTTGCCCCTTTTTTTCTGAAGAATGGCCTTAATTCTTTATGACAAGGTCACGCAGTTGTTGGAAATTGTCGCCTGAAAATCCATAATAGGAATCTTCCGCTCAGCTACATTCCAAAAGAGCGCTATTACACTAAGATATTGTCACTGTGGGGACAATTGTTGCACATTGAACATATTGCCATAATTGGAAAATCAATTTGAGATGAATACCACCAACTGCCAGAATCACTGAAAGAAGGTATTATTGATGCATGCTTTTAATGTTCTTTGTGCCAAATCTCTACCCTACCATCTGAATGAGATTCATTGGTCTGGGAAAGGTTTTCTCAGTCTGTCATGGCCCACAACGGATGATTCTGCTGAAACTGGAAGCCCAGTTTCATATTCTATGCAGTCAGCGGTGGCACCTAGTCATAACTTAAAGCCAATTAAGATTGGCTTCAAGTTATTTGAGCTTCTCTTGATTTTCTGTCATTTAAAACCAGTCTGCCCGTTCTACGCTGACCTCTAAAATCATCATCATGGAATTTCAGTCAACACAACAATATGGTTGCGTGAAAAGATCCAGGCAGACGAACAGTTTCTGAGATGCACAGCCGAACCCGTCAGGCACAAACATCCATATTAGGTGCATCTTCACCAAATCTAGATACCAAAAGGCACAGAGAGTCACTCTCATTTGTTTGACCAATTTGTTACAGTTATCAACAAGCAATTGAACAGGTGGACTTAATTTAGTAGTTGGTGAATGTATGTCTCTTCCATTCGTTTGGGTTGTTAAATGTACGCTTTGGGTCACTATCTTTTTCAAGGTCTTACTGGCAAGTAATTCTTTGGAAAAGAAAAGTTTTCTCTGAAAGACCTTGTGATTATATTTCTCTGTTCAGTTGCATTCCTCTCTCACAACAAGACATTGTGATAAAACAGCAAACACTAAGTGAATTTCAGATTCCTTCATTGTGTGTCGCAACGCACAAACCTTCGCAGACCTCGTTCATCAAGTGTCTCCTCAGTGCCACGTCCTCAAAATCTTCAAGTCATATTATGCTGATCCTCGTGTGTTATTTTTACTGGAACAATCATTCATCAATAAGTCAAGTAAGGCAGCAGAAGTAAATGATTGGTCCAGTGTATTTTCTGAAGTTTTGCTTTTCACTGACATCTGACTGCATGGCTAAAAATAATTTACTGTAAAAAATGTCTAATATTTTGGCTGTTCATCTGCACATTCACCATGGAAACAAGTTTCACAAATTCTTCTTATGATGGGTGGTTACTCTTTCTTGTTACATTTTATGTCCTGTTTTACTATGAACTGTTAGCTTCGATGATGGTTTACTTTTCAGAGCGTATAAGTAACAAATAGTGAAAACACATGAGAAAGTTGGACATTTCTTTATGTAGAAGTTTAATGGAGAGAGTAGAAGAAAGAGACAATATACACAAATACTGCGTGAGGGTGGAGCGACAGATGGAGGCAGGGAAGAGGAGAGCAATTAGTGCGAGATAAAAAGCGTGGCAGGGAGGGTGAGACAACCTCCCATTACTTCAATTAATCCAATTTAAGAACACACACACACACACACACACACAAATACACCCCTACATGCACAAAAGAGCTGAGCACATCAGTAAAGGCAGATCCATTTCTGTGACAACAGCAAGTGTTTCAGGGTTGTGAGTGGGCAGCAAGATTAGACCTCCTGCAAGACTGAGCGGAGAACAGCATGCTGGCATTTCAGCCGGGTGCCCTGTTGGCTGGTACATTAGCCCTAATTCAACATGACTTGTTGATCTGTTTTCATGGTGGTAATGATGTTAATGGTAATATTTTAATGCCTGCATGCCTAGAAGTCAAAGGGAATAATATTGCATCTGTTCAATAATTATGCATGTGTGAAAAACTACTTCACTTTAATGTCTCCTTATGTGGCGCTCATTTTTATTTTTATGTCAATTAGCTCAAAATCTTAGTCATTGAGGACTTTTGCAACCTGTGGCTTAACAGCCCAGAACTGCGGCTCTTTACTGGTACTGCAGATGCACGACCGCTCTGACTCCCATTTGGTAGCTTGATCTCTGACGATTATGAAAACAGTTATTGTGACATTCTGCCAGCACAAAGTCATTCTCTGACCCAATTAATGTGTCGCTGCAGCCACAAGTAGGTGGAGTAAAGGACGCATGATGCATGCCGCTAATTAACTCAAAAGCAGTCGCATGTCTGTGGTCTAGCTCAAGGACTTGCTTGTTTAAAAGTTCATGTCAAATCAGGAAGATTCATGAGTCGAGATCCATGAGTAATATTCCCGCAGGAAAAAATGCATCACTCAAGCATAGACTTGAAGATAAAATGTGATTATTTTTCAGTCATTTTTAGATTTTACTTTCTTGGACCCCAGCAAAAAAAGTAATTTATTTCTTTTGTCAGGTTGCAGCTTCATTAGCGTTATCGGCAAAAATTGTTTAGAGAAACACGCCACTTTGTCTCATCTAATCAAAACACCATTCTCTCCACTAACCATGTCCTGAGTAAAGCTAGAAATAATCAGCTCCATTTGAGATCAGATTACTCTGGCATTTTTCACCAGTGGCAGAAATGGATTAGACCTGCGTGCAATAGCAAAATGAAACTGATTGCTGCCTTCTTTGTGATCTGGCGAGTCTTCCTCTAGCCCATTTGACAGCTGTATTTTCAAAAACAAAACAGCACGAAGGGAGGCTGTGAAATCCCTCCCTGTAGGAGCCCTGCAAGCTGTTCACCAGCTTCACGCCTGAACCATTCTAAGTGATGGGAGTGTATGTCTTCAAAGGCAGTATGTTTTGCTGAGGGGGTGATCACGTTCTTATTCTAGCACCTCATTATTAAGACTGCCCTTCAAAAACAGCTTATTTTTTTTCTAACAATTATAAAGAGGGATTTTGTTCATTTACTGTACCACACATGATGTAATTACTGATACTTAACCAGCTATAACTCATTGGTATGGAAATACTTCAGGTCAGAAGTGTACAGTGACTCATTTTTGTGCTCTTAATTTATTTTATGCTTTTTTTCCTAGGTGAAATTATTATAGAACTTCAATTATCTTTCATTAAAACAAATTGGGTGCGCCAGATTATTTTTAATTTACACAAGCTAAGAATATATATGCACATAACTTCTCCTAATGATATATTTTCTAATTCTAACATTAAAAAGTATTCCTGGGTCAGTGCTTTGTTTTTGTGAGCTGCTTACACCACATCCTGTTTTGCTGAAAGATTCTCTCTCTTAAAAAGGTCTTTCCTTTTCACTCTTGCCACATGCATGATTAGAATGAGGGACGGTTATAAAGTAAACAACTTTGTGTAATCAATGGTTCACTGCCAGCACATACTCATTCAGGAGCAGGGGGATTTTATGCAAAGTCCTTGAAGCAATTAGCAGGGTTTTGACAAATATTTAAAAAACTTTACTAATCAACATAGTAAAATGGACTTAACTAGGATGAAATTGGAATGTATGTTATTGAATCTGGCCCTATAAATGGATTGAGTTGACTATTGGATATGGACAACTTCATTCTTGAGAGTTGCCACTCTGCATGTTTCAGATGTTTCCTTGGTCCAATACAACTGAATCGAAGTGATCAAGTAGGCAGCCTTCTACAGAGCTTGACATGCCGAGAAAGCATGAGAGGCTAGAGAAGTCAGAATAAAGGCTAGACTGATTAGGAATTTTATGCTGTATCATGGACACCAGACATTGGGTTTCTATACTTTCTTCACCTTGATGTCTTTCTTCTACTCTTCCGTCTTTTAGACTGAGATCTAAAAGGTGGATCCTCTTCTGTAATGAGTTTTGGGCAAACTGACACCCATATTTGCATTTCTTTTTTTTTTTTTGCTGTTCATGAAGAGTTCCACACTACATCTTCTTCTTCTAAACCTTACCACCAGCTTTTGATATCGTTGTTCTTACCTGTCTCAGCTGCGCTCTGACTATGAAGTCCTTCACAATGTCATGTCCATCTGATGCCTTTCTGTTGTCTTCAGTCTTGTCGTATCTGTCAAATCTGTCTGCATGAACTGCTGAAGGACACAGTAGGAAATGTCAGGAAAGATCATGTACCACTCAAAGGAAGCAGCAGTTTATAGCTGAATCCAACATCACTACAAGCTGATTCAAGCAGACATTTTCTTATTTAGAATTAATCTGAGGATTTTACTCTCTTGGCAATTCTAAGAATATTATTTAATTAAGGTCGAAGTAAAAATATCTTGATGCCCTCCATTTTAATTTATGTGTTATGGTAAATCCTCAACATTCCAATAAAGAAGACTGCATGTTATTTTTCAAGCTTTGATTTTTTTCACACTCTAGACTACAAGGCCTCCAGCCTATGCCCACACCCCTCTCATCTCTTGACATTTGTCTGCGTTGCAACATATGGAGCAAGTGTCTTTTATGAAATGTCAGCATCTTCTTTCTGCGAGTACTCAAGCTGCCACCAAATGCAGCTGCTTACTTGGATTCACTGTGCTTAATTCTCGCTCTGGTTACAATTTGTGCCCACACTGAGTCAGCATAGCTTCAAATGTAGCAAGAAAAACGTGCAGGGCATTATACTTTATTAGAACTGTCATTATCATGTGGCAAAATAATAAATAGACCACAATAATTACCTCAAGATTTGAATGAGAAAGTTCTTTCTCTTAAGAGTGATAGGCACAAGAACGCTACACGTAGAACATCCATCTGTGAATTTCTAAACTTTTTTAGGTCTATAGATACCAGTTATGCAGTAAATTAAATCTGCTTCCTTCTCTTATAGTATCTTATTATCGTAACAGTACACAGTAAAAACAGCGCTTTTCTCAGCTAAAGTAATTATGTCCAAATTAAGTTCCAGTAGATACAGCAAATGTGTTAAAAGACATAAAAATTGGGCTTAAAATGAATTACTTTTGCTTTGAATTGAACTGAGAAAATTTATTTTTCACATTGTTATAATGAAAGATTTCAGAGAACTTGACACTAACCGTGACAATGTCACCACTAACCTGTTAACTTTTGTGTACTTTCTACCCAGTCAGCATACCCAAACCCTTTTTTTTTTTACAATAAGAAAATGTGTAACCTGTAAAAGACCTAATGAAACACTATTTTGTTTGCATGAATACTTAGAAAGGCGTTACGTAACCTGGAAGTTGATACTTGACACTTTGTGCACAAAGAGCCAGATTATGTTAGAGGGACGGGGTTTAGAATGAAAGGTCGAAAAAATAAATAAATAAAAAGGGCTGGCAGAGACACTTGCCTGTGGCAAGAATTCATAAAATAGCTGATGTGTACAACCAGGCACTCGTCCAAATATCATTAAATTTGTGTCTGACCACAGGCCTCGTTCTGGTGCAGGTATGCGTCAACTTCTACTACTGTGCTGCATTTTAAGATCACAGTTGCTTTTTGCCAAGTGATCCAGCAAAGTCTCCGGGCTCTTGACGTCGAATGTCAAATGTGTGAACACTGGTTTGAATACCAGCCGTGATTCCTGAAGCACCATCTTGTGTCGGAGACGGAGGGGGCAATGCCCATGAGAGCAAATTACAGCAAGACCAATGAGCCGGAACAAGAACAATCTTGTTGATGTCAACGCTCTGTGCTTTTTGAGACAGAGATCCTCATCCCAGTCTCCATCAACGTATTTCATAATAAAACACAATGTGTGCATGGAGAGGAAATGGGCCACTGAATGCTTTTACATCATGACAATCCCTTGTTTGCCATCCAAGAAAACCCTTCTTTCAAATGCGTTTGATCGGACAGGAGGGAGGTGAGGCTCTCCAGTCGCTCAATACCAACAATCTCATGTAGATCTGGACTGGAATTGATATAAATATTGCCTCAAGGTCAACTGCCAGCCGTCTTCCTTTTAAGTGTACGGTGTAACTATTCTGCTCAGTGAAGCCTCTCTAAATGCACAATGAGAGCAGCTTCCATGCCATATGTTTTGGCACACAGCGAGTAAGAAATTAATTCCTGACGAGTTTAAGTTGCTCTCTGGCATTTCTCACAAAACTAATGGGCCGTGAGTGAATTATTGATGAGTGTTGATCAAGGAGAGAGCAGAAAATAGGCTACCTATGGGCTCACTCTCACGCACGGTGACATGCCTGAATATTTCATCAAAAAGGGTAAATAGGCATTTCATAAGATGATAATATTTCGGTGCCTTCCATCTAATTGCTAATTTGAAAAATAAAATGAACCACAGCTTTGCTATTGACTAGTGTTTTCTTCAATTCACAAGACCTCATTTGACTGCAGAGCAGAGCTCAGCCTTATCTTTCTTTCCTTTAAGTCCTACGCCCCTCACTCTCTCTTTGTTGCCGCTGGCTGTGGGCAGTGGCAGCGAAAGAGTGATACGAGTGACCTTGGCCTAGTTCTATAGGCTCAAGAGGAAAACCATGTCTCGCAGCCATTCGTTCCTCCCCACCAATCCCGATTAGCAGTCAAGCAGCAGGCAAAGGAAATTCTGGAGTGTCGCAGTGCAGAGAGGGCCATCGAGGAGGTGGAGCCGGACATCCCGGCCCAGAAGAGGTGTCAGGAGGGGGAGGAGGGGGAGATGGACATGGAAAGAACAACCTAATGCAGTGGAGTGTGCTGGAAAATTCTTTAGGATAATAGTGGGATACTTAGTCAAAGAGGAGGAAGAGTCAGCTGAGAGTTCAGTGGAAATGTTTGGTTACGGTTTGGAATTTTGCCTGCGTCTCACAATAACTGATGCACGTTGAATTTTTTAAAAGTTAGTAAGTGTCCTTACTTCCAAAATATTGAATGACTGTTTTTGCGTTTGTTTTGCATTTACTGGAGATGAATTGATCCCATGTTTTGTAGGTCATAACCTGTCAGGGGTTTTGGATAAACTATATCCTACTGATGCCTGCAGAGAGCAATCGTTGTTCATATTGAAGGGCATGACCTTCGTCTCTTATGTGGGGAAATTTAGCATTGGTAAACTGTGTGGTGGTTTAGTTTATATATCTTGATCTTTTATTTACATTTCCTATTTCGATTTATTTCATTTTTGTTATTTTTTCATTGTGGTTGTGATTGCTGTTGTTTCCCTGACTTCTTTTTAACTTTTAAGAATTGCCCACTTTATCACTTGTGATTTCCATTAAGGGATGTGATTTGTCAATAAAGTTAATCGTCTAAGGAATCTCCCACTCTCTCCTTTGTGGAGCAAATCTGCTCTGACACTGCAAGACAGCCAGGCCCTCCATACTTTTAAGTTACACACTTTCAATCTGACTCCATCACCCAAAACAATGGTAGCTCCTTAGTACCATTCTCTGTTATTAAATCAGTATTGATTGCTGAATACGTAATCCAAGGGAGTGTTTCCCAACCGTGGCCGTCAAGGCACACTGTTCTGCACGTTTTGCATTTTTCTCTGCTTCAGCACACCTGATATCAATTGATGGCTGATTAACAGGCTTTTGCTGAATTACAATCATCTGAATCAGGTGTGTTGCAGCAGGGAAGCATCTAAAACATGCAAGACAGTGTGCCTTGAGGAGTAGGGCTGAAAAATACTGATGTAATGCACCCAAGTGAAGAAAAATTAAATATAAATGCTTTAACCTGTTTTCCTTTGAAATGGCTGCATTTTTCAACCAGCCTCAAGGCTAATATATTTCGTCCTTCTCACACAGATACTTAATGTACAAAAATAAATTGATACTCCTAAGCCAGTTTATTTGATCTTCCACCTTCCACGTATACATTCTTATATGAAGTCCACCCAACTGACCCAAAAGGTAATTCCAGTTTTTCACATTCGTAGCTATTGACCTGGAGACCTGATATGGGGTTCCTATGCCCCAGTTAGTGAAAAATTCAGAGTATGAAAGATGGAGATTAAAAAAGGCTCTTTTCACCTCAGAGGTACTAAATGAAAAACTATAAGAAACAGTGCAATAATGTGGATTTCTAGCTTTTAAAACCCTAAAACGACATACTCCTCGGCACTTGTAAGCATGGATCTCCACTAACTTGGAAACATTTATGTTTTAAACCCCCAGGGAATATTGATACACGAGAAAAAACCCAGGAATGACTAATTCAAGATATTCTATGGAATATATTCAAAAAATGTTTTTTTATCCATTTGCTCAGTGACTCAAAATGGGTGTGAAAGCTGTATCTACTTTTCAGAGGCATAGCTATTACCAAAACAGTCGCTTTCATGGTGAATGACGATTTGATTAAGACAAATCCATAGTGCACATTAAACAGAAATCAGAGAGAGACAAGGACTTGAGCACGCCCCACAGGATAAAAATAACAAGTTAATTTGAAAAAAATGAAGAGCAAAAGCAGGCTGTGTAAGGCTGACATTTGAATCCATAAGCATAGATTTATCAGTTTGCTGTTGTAAATGTGCTGATAAGGAAAAGAAACAATTACATGCTAGGATTAACAGCTGGTGAATCTTCTGACAGGATAAGCTTTTTGACATTTAAGCTTTTAATTCTTTAACATGGTCCAAAAGGAGAAACGAACAACCTCCAGCTTTATCCAGCAGAGTTTAAATGTTTCATAACCCACTGAAAAAAAGAAGACAAGAGGCTACCTATGAGTGGCGTGTGTGTTAATAACAAAAAGTGAAGCTGACAGTAATGTCGAAGTGAAATCACCCTGACCTGCGATAGAAATGTTTGAAATAAGTTTTGGTTAGCACAACCTTAATACCAATTACAGAGTTGAGCAACATCAAAACCACAGACAAACCATCACTTTAGAACAAATAAAAAGGAGAAAGTGTCTTTGTCTTGTTCACCATGTGAAATGTTATTGTGCTTTGTGTTATGTTCTTCATGGTCATTTAGTGTGCCACACCCATGCCAGTGACAGCTGGGATTTTCTCCAGACATCACAACCCAAAGCACAACAGAGTGATCTTAAAACATGGATGGACTCACAGTGGGACTGTGACTTGTGAGTAAAATGTGAAGCATCAGTTTTATGTGTTCTCGTTAAATCTCAGCCTGCCAGCATCTGTGTTGACATGTTGAGGGATGCTGTATTTCTTAAAATTCATCAGATCAGCTTTATGGTTTTAAGCTTAAAGCAAGCCATTGGTTTGTACCATCAGTCGCCTTCTCCTTGGCATTAGCATTTCTCTCTTGTTCTTGAAACAGGCAAAACCCTTCACAAAAAAAAAAAACAACAACAAAACATGTCAGCTATAAGTGCCTTCTGTGCTTTTTATGGAGATCCTTATGGACCAACACAAAACAGTGCAGACATGTTAAGTGCAAGTAAAAGGAAACCAAGTAAACTGGAGCTACAATTTAACATTTATTAAAAATTCAGAAGTGTGGCATGCACCAGGTCTCAGTCTAATGGGTCCGGAAAATCTCTAATATCCTCAAGTCTTACCCTAAATTAGGTTTAGAAGAGATAATCTGATTAAGCTGGTGTAGGATTAACACCTATTACATGCTGTTAATCCTAGCATGTAATAGTGATTGTTATATGACCACTTTATTCTGATGCCCTGAAATATAATTATGTTTGGCAAAACTGCAAATCTAGGAATTTATTTATACTTTGATTCTTATGTCTTACTAACCCTTTGTCTCCTGCTGTGATTTGATTTGAGGAGCTTCAAGCACTTTGAGCACTATTACATGTGATATATACAGTATATACGTATATATATAGTTTATAGCTAAAGTGCATTGCTGTTACTGACTTCCAGTAAAGTGTTGTCTGCCCCTTGCATCCACTGCCCTCAACCTGTTGGTAAATCAGCACATGGGGAAGAAACACAATATTAAGTGTTTTACAGCTTTACAATCTCAGTGTACCCAATGTCCTTGGGATTTATAGCACGCAAAATGAAATACTGAACAATATATCTAATAGTAATGTGAACATAAAACATAACGGCTAAATGTTAACAACCTTCTAGTCATTACTTTTTGACACCCAGAAATAACAACCACAACAGGACAACTACCAGCATCTAGGGAGATGTGAATGGGTTTTGTTTAACAGGCAAGTTTGTACGGTTATAGTACAGGTTTAAACAACCTGTACTAGAAGTGAAGCAACCTCAAGGGATGGGGGGTTGTAGCAAATAATGCACTAGATTGATGCACACAACCTTTTTTTTATTTTTGTCCAAGGCTTCAATTTATTATTTCTAACTCTGAAACGGATCTGCAGGGATGATTCATAGCTGCAAGAAAAATTGCTTTCTGGTTTGACATGAAAGATGCAATCAGCAAGTGGGGAGCAGCACAAGCAAAATGTTGGGGTGTGTTTGAGAAATGGCTGACAATGGAAGGCCAGTCCAATTGACAGCGAGTACTCTCCATGCTGAATTTTGATCGTCGGTCTGAGCGCTGACATATGTTTGACTCCTTCAAGAGGACTGTGGAATTGGAAACTTTGAGTCTTGTGCAACAATCTGTGTGATAAGAAAAAATGTGAGTCATTTGTCATTCAGAAACAGAAAAAAGAGCGTTTGTTACAGTTTAAACAAAAGCAGATGTGGAATTACATAGACAACTTAAAAGTTTTGCTCTTTTCTCATAATGTGGTTTTCAACTGGCAAATGAAAATACATAAGAAATTATGTCAAAGGGTTAGTTCTACTTCCTTCTGAATTGGTTGACTTTTGTAGCTCGTGTTGAATAGGAAATAGAGGTCCAACTCATCTCAACCTGATCTTAGTTATATGGTGTCCAGCTCAAGTTAAGGAGTAACTGAACTGAATCTGGCTTTTCAAATGCTATAACAGTTCTGCATCTAAGAAAATATAGCAAAGTAAAGGGCTACTTTCAAACGTATGCCAGTGTCCTACTCATCTGTTGCGATTAAATTTTACACCAAGTAATTTTTTTTACTAAATTGATCTTAATGTCTTTAAATGGATTTAGTAAAAATCAGCATACACACAAGATAACAAAATAACAAAAACAGCTTCCTCAAAAAATGAGAACTATGATATCCCAATTGACTGCTAAAGCAAAATAGGTGGAGTAAGGAAAAGGTTCATATTCCCAGCCATTGTTCACATAAAGATCTCAGAGACTTTTGTTTCTTGATCTGCTGAGGTTCTTGAGGGGGCAAGTACAAATATTATGTAAAAAAAAAAAGGTGTGTGTGTCAATTAGGTGAAGTGTGTTTCTGTAGTTGTGGTTGGGCTGATCAAACCTGAGCTGGCAGTGCTACATTGAGCAGAGAGATTGTTAAAAAATATTTTGAGTTTTATGAAAAAAAAATAAAAATTATTGTTTTGATAAAAATGCAAAATACAAGCACATTTAATTATTTTTAGTATTGGGACAACCTTAGAATTAGACAAGTCAAAACTTAACAGTAGTACTTAAGTATTATTGTTAAACAAAGCAAAGATGGCTTTTTAAAATGCTCTTGGTTTAATTTGGATGCTTAGAATCATTTTTATTTTTCCACACTTATGTAATATTACTCCATTTTTATTTTAGAGATGCTTGTCCTATGAGATGTATGCAATATAAAACCCCTTATTTCAAAGTTTAACACAATGAGTTGTCAATAAATACAGATGTTGCCGTCTGTGTTTTGAAACAGACGGTTTCAAAATTACATCCATTTTTTTTCAGACAGAACAGGTGAAAAAACAGTGATCTCGCGTTTTTTTTACAACCTCAAGTCCAGGTCAGTTTTTACTGATGGCCCGAAAAGGATTTTTGTTTACAGAGAAGTTGCCCTCCTCAAAAAAACTAAGCCATAGACAATGACTTTTTACTTATGATCAGAGAACCTTTGAACAAGCAGCCTGAACTTTGCGTGCCTCTGCACCACATGGGGATTTTCTGTTGCTCAAGGTTCATGCTCGACAGAGAACATACTTAAAGTAATGATCCATTAGCTGTGTGTGTCTAATGGAGACACAGATTATGCATGGAAGCTTGCCAACATCATTGGGTTGTTAATGAGAATACTTGTTTGCATGTATGAGAGAATTTATGTTGCGGTGTAGGTGTGGGTCTGTGTGCCAGATACACAGCATGGGGAGCGCGCAGTGCAGCCGGCTTGCAGAGGGGGGAGTGGATGGTTGAGGGAAGTTAATTTCATACCTTTCATTCCATCATGAAAGGTATCAAAAGCTCAGATGAGCTCACTGGTCTCTCAGTCTGTCTGGTTCTGTTTCCTAGTCTCCCGCCCCCCCAAACTCCATTCTACCCATTCCTCCCTTCTTTCTCCGCTTTGAAAAGCCTCCATCTCTCGCCATGGCTTTCACACTCCCCATAGATTAGTGTTAACGAGGATATTAGCTGTGGCAGTAAACACAGTCCCTTTATCCAGTCCATTTGGCCCTCCTGCCTGCTGAGGCAAGCATTACTGGAGAGTCACAAAGAAGTGGGAGTTTGCGAGTTTGGATATAGATAGAGGAGTGGCAGAGTGGGAGAAAAAAAAATGCAAGCAGATGAGATTATGCCACTAAGAGGGGTCAGATCACAGTGGCACCACTTCTGCCGGAGGTCACGTAATTTCAGCTCTCTGACAGACGGAAAAGGAAAGGCCTTTTATCGACGTAAGCACTCACCAAGCCAAAACGGACTCCCTCAACTATTTGATGTTCTTCCTCTCCCCAGCAACAGGTGAAGTATTTTTGCAAGCTGAAAACTGAACAGAACTCTGTTTAAGACCTTTACGTTTTTCCCCACAGGAAGAAACAACAATTTTAAAAGCGCATTAAAGCTCACCTTTGTACAACCCTCACAGACATAAGCACAAGAATCCATTGTTTACACACACTCACAAAAATAGGAGGCAGTGTGTTAGAGTGGTGGTAGACCCCAAGGGGAGGTTGCATTGATTGAGGGGTTCGTGTCCCTTCCCGAGGGTTTGGAGCTCAAAATGCAGGCAAAAATCAATACCATTCACACCTGTTGAGAAGCGATTAAATTTCCCCGTTCCCTCCACAGTGTGGCACGCAAACTCGGACGTATATAAATGTATATCTGTCGCTCGTCTTTGTGCTTCGCATGGGTCAGATTAGAAGAGGCCTTTCACAATGTTTGCATGGATGACTAAGTTTACCCCGAGGTGCAAAAAGTCTTCAGATGTCCTCAAAAAAACAAAACTTCCCAATAAAGCTGAATGTGAAGTGGCCATTATCTGCTGGCCTTGTTGTGAGGCTTTATGTAAAATGTAATCTTTTGGTTTTGTACCTTATGACTGCTGTGTCAAGGCTGCATTCAGATAAACAGATAGAAGCTGACCTAAATGTCTAAATGTGTGTATTGCCCTTTTTGGACAGAATGGACCTCTGCAGCTGAATTACCTAAGGACACAGGGGAAAGAAATTCATCAAAAAGCAATCATCAGCTCTGGGTTGTGACTGATCTAGCGTGGCATCCATTCATTATGTAAATCCCGCAACCTAGCTTTCTTTATCATCAAAGACCCTCATTGTAAAAAAAATGAAGAAAAAAAAGAAAAAATTAGCCAGTCTGTCTGAGGCTAAACAACAGATCACTAAAACTAGACTGTTTCTATGGAAACTATGCAGGAGAAACCATTTTAGGGAGAGCGGGCGGTACGGGGGTGTGCATGTGTGCAGCAACAGGCGGGTGCAAAGGCAGAGCAGTGCAGCAATCAACAGGTGTATCTGGCAACAGCAATATTTGAGGTTCAAATGAAATGGAGAGTTATATTCAGGCTTGATAGTGAATGCCGATTAGTCTGGCAGTATGATGTCGTCCGTGTCGACCGGCGTCGAGCATTAAAGTGCAGGTGCTGCGCTTGTTGCCACTGCTGCAGATGGACCTCATTATTAGGAGATTAGTTCACGCCTCCACAGAAGTAAATCCCACTCCGTGATGCTTATCAACACCACATTGCAATTTCAAGCAAATGTGGAATTCATTCTGATGTTTGATAAAAATAAGAAGTACAATTAAATACGATATGACTATTTTGAAGAAAGAAAAAAAAAGAACTGCCATGAAAAACCTTATCTAGCATAAAACAACGACCAGAGAGGGGTTACCATATTAGTCTCCAAACACTATTTCACACTCATGAATCTGGATGAAATTGTTGGATGAAAGCAAAAGTAAAATTTTTACATTAATTTAACACATCAAAGATGTTGAATTACCCTTGCTTTCATCTACGTTACCTAATTTCTTTGGAAAAACTCTATGATATGTTTAGGTTTTCTATTAGCATAGGTACTTTCTCAGTCTCCATCTCATGCCGTTAAGATGGATGAAGTGGATTTATGATTAAATTGTTGGCTAAATCTATTGTTTTTATTAACCCCTTAATTATTTTAGCTACAAAAGAGCAACCTTTCTTTTCAAGTCTTCTTTTATTCTCTTCTGAAATCTAAAATGGAGTATGCCAAAACTGCAAGCCTACCAAAACAAGGCTGTCTACCTAAACTTCCAAGCCAGGAAAAGAGATCATTGTCAGAGAAGCAGTCAAGAGGACCATGGTAAGTCATGGTAGATCAACAGCTCAGGAAGGGAAATCTTTTGGCTATATGACAAATACTAGTCATACATTCCTCAAATCCCACTGGCAATAAGCCACATAGTAACTACAGAAGAAGGTCCTCTAATTTAGATGAACTTTTTAAACATGGAAAACCTTGTGTGTCAAAATAACTGCCATTGCATATTTATAGAAGCATCATGATATATGGATAGTTGTCAGAAAGATGGACAGAGCTACAGATGTTATCCTGCTGTAGGCTGCAAATGACATGCAGCCTAAAGCATTTCTTTCACCATCAACAACAGGACAGCTGTTTAATTTCTGTAGTTATTTCTGGCCCATTATGTACTACATGAAGTGAGGGCAGTTGCAATAAATAAACTGAAATAAAAGGGAAAAATTCTCCATTACCTGTTCATAGTAATGGAGAAGCTTGGTACCTGCACAGGTTGCCAGTACATCACAGGCCAGCTGTGCCAGATACACATATTTCCTCAGGGGCAATTTAAAGTAATCTATGCATAGAAGATATTGTAGAAAACATGCAACTCCTATGCAGATACAGCTCAGGCTGGGATTTGAACCAGTGGCCTTTCTGATGAAACTTTACAAACCACTTCTCAAAAAAAAGATCCCCAGATTAGAAGTAGATTTGATCTAAAGACAACTCACCATCAAGATCTTTGATCCTGTTAAGTTGTAGACATTTTACAATGAGACTTATTTATCTCCGAACCAAGATATTAAAACTACTTTACTGTAGTGAACCAAGTACCTGAAAAAAAACCCCAACTATACTCTGCATTTCTGCTCATATATCGCCTTTTATTTAAATTCCAAGTGTACAGACATTCACCCTCTCATCATTATACCCTTGATCTCTTATGGATTTATAGCAAAGGGAGAAATTCAGTTATTCCTTATATCTCTACCTCATCTGACAGTTTCGATTAACTTTTGAAGCCTCTGAGAGTTGGGCTCCATCAAAAAAGTTTGAACTGATTAAAAAAATATATCTAAAACACCAATTCTAATCTTATTCCCTTCACTCCGTGACATGTGACCGATTACCAAACTACAGTTGAATTATAACTTCTAAAATTTTCTTTCATTAACCATGGGTTATCCTCAATGGCTAAAAAAAATTTAACCAAAGGCATTTTAGACAGAAAAAAACTTTTTGGTGAATTTCAGTCAGCAGAAAAAGAATGCAGGAAAAGTTACGAGTTTTATGTATATTTTTAGTATTATGTATACTGCTGTAAAAGACTATTCATAACCAAGATATTAATATGTTAAGACAGAAAGACCTATTCAGTCATGTTTTGTTCTTTGCAGGTTGTATTTATAGATTTTCTATGTCATTTGAGTCTTTGCTCAGAGTTCTGTTTCCTTAGCACTGGATCAATTCTGTTTTGAATAATAAATGCTTGGACCTTAAATTTATTTTATTCTCATATAACTGAGAAGAAAAAATAAGAAAACCCACATTCTTCTCAAAATAGAGCATCAAGGAATAACAAACCTCAGTCCCAAAGCACAGGTTATTTCAAATAGAGCCTTGCCTCTTCAGTTCAGGATCATTTTTAATTCTCTCTCCTGGCAGAAAACATTGTTTCTCATGTTTGATGTTTTTGTCTGAAATAAAAAAATATTTGTACCTTGGGCCTGTATATTTATTGCCTGCACAAAAAGTGCAGTTGGAAATGTGTTTTAAAAAAATATGTCTTTTGCTGTCTCTTTTACTTGCTGTAGTAGCAAGAATGCACAACAGACAACCATGGATGGCATATTATATTACATCTATGAAAGATAACTGCACTGCCTGGCCAAACAAAAAGAATTACTACCAAAAAAGGTCACATAATATTTGACCATCACCAAGAGCTTATGATGGGAGAATCTGATCAATGCAAAAAGTCTTCTCCAGAACATCCCAAAGATACTTCATGTGGCTAAGGTATGGACACTGTGGTGGACGATGCAGGATCCCTGAACCACTGTTACAATTAGAGCTCAAATAACACTGACATTGTCATCTTGGAAGACAATGATTCCCCACTTTCCCTCCAATTTTTAATATTGCTTTGGACAATTGGACATAGTTGTTTAAGAAACAAGAAACTACTCACTGCATCAGTTGGGGTTAAATAGCCTGTTGCCAACAGACAGATGATCAGCCATGCAGTAATTATCAAACAGGAGGCTCATACTTTCTTTTTAGTTAAATCCTGGTGGTGACTTTGTTTTGAACAGGCAATGTATAAACATAATGTTTCCATTAATTTTGTATATATTGGATAAACTCAAACAAAAGCATCTTAAATGCCCAAAATGTAAAAATGACAAAATAGTAATAATGCTGTCGCATCTCTTCTAACCAATCCTTTCCCAGTTATTTCTAAGATTAATTCTATTTGTTTGTAAACAATAAAAAAGTCCAGAACTGAATGTTGTTTTGCTATATTATGTTCTGAATATTTCCAGCTAATACCAGGGCTGAACTGCCAGCTTATATGCCAACTATGAAACTAGCATGTGGTGATACATACAGAATGATTGCATACTTTTTCTCTCAACAATATAACTATGCAAACAACCAACAGTCCTAACAGATGTGTATTTTCACCTTCTCAAATGTACCAGTACGCAGAAAATCCCTAATGCGTTGTGCCAGTACTGTAAATAACTGCACAGCTAATGGGGTCATTACATACAAAATAATTTTAATTACCCAAATAGCAAATGTTTCCACTTTACTTCAGTCCATCACAAATGCACTCAAATACCCATTTGTGGAAAAGTATGTGGCGTTTGTTTTGTTTATTTTTGCCCTTTGTAGAATGGAGTTTTAATTAGCATGAATTTCAGCCAAAGGTGGTTTACCAAAGTGTTTCTGTGGCAATGTGCTGTTTTTAAAGAGAGACTAGAGAAATCTAGTCTTTGATCGGGATTCACTTAGAAATCTGAAAAATCTTTCACAAATTAAACTCAATTCTTTTAAAGGAAAACAGATATCAAATCCCAATTCTGATATTGCTTTGAATTTAATTAGTTAAACATGTTTTTTTTAATTTGGTGTTTAGTATTGTTTTTATTTTACAAGCATATTTCTATTACCTAATGTTAGCTTAAAACACTTAAATCCTCCTTTCACCTTATTAGATGCATTGTGCATCTTGAAATCTGAATTCCTTGCGGTCTTAATTACCTCATCTAAGTACTTACATTCACTAATTAATATGTAATATGTATGTAGTGATTGATGTCACTGCATTTGTAGTACAGTTTACAGAAGCTAAATCAAAAACACCAATACATAAATATTAAATCAAAGAATTTCTGTGAAACCACAAGAGAACGGCAGCATAGTAGAGAGAGTCTGGTGTCGACTAAGCCTGCAAGGAAGGATAACTTTGTGGTTTTAAATTGGAGAATGCCACAAATTTGTTTTATACATCATAGAAAATTATGTTTAAGAAAATTCGAGATTCATAGTTTTTGCATTGGTATATTATACTTTTTTTTTTTTACTTTTATCTACCAGGTAGGTAGGAAAAATCTACCTTTTTATCTGTTACCTAACTCTAGTTTTGTCACGGCTGGATAAAGACTGCGCTATCCAAAGGGTTCAGTGAGGAACCTTGTGTGCAACTGTAAAACTTTCTGGAGTGTAGTGAATTCAGTTTTTATAATAAGATGGGTTATGTTTTAGAGGTGTAAAGCTGCAGTGCTGTCAGCTATGACTAAACATCTGTTTAATGCTAAAAACAAAACAAAAGCAATGACAATGTTCTGACAATGAAAAGGAGATGAATAGAAACATCAGGGTAGAGAGATACTGAAAAACCGTGATGCAGAGTGCAATATGAGATGTGTGAACTTTGTTTCCAAACTGATCGGCTACGTTCAGCTCCGTCGGGAGTGCTTTGACATATATCTTCAGTTTATTAGCTCCACAGTCATGCTTCACAACACTGCGGTCAAAGTTCGCTACTTACACAAGGACTGTTCAGCTGAATGCTGGAGTAACCAGAGAAACGCACACATAAAAACCTCCTCACAGGAAGGTCGGAAAATGTTTTAGCTGAGAGGATAGTGTTAACTACTGTACCTTTGCACTAAAGCTTACAAAGAAAAAAAACTGTCAGAAAGTCAGATTTTCCAAAATCTGAGCCAGAAAAAAAAATAGACAAATCCATTAAGTTGCAATTGCATTTTTGAAAGTCGAAAAGTTTTTCATAGGCTTAAAAATCCAATATACCGGAGGTGCGAATAAAACATACGGTGAAAGTTTCAACGATAAACTGTATTTGCACTTTTGATCGTCTAATTTAAACCATCGGCAGTCAAAGCCTCGTGTGACTGCAGAGGCAAGGAAAAGTATTTTATGGTATTCATAAAATTCTGCCAGTTGCTTATTGAAGTCAAGTATTCAGCAAACGCATCCACACAGCAAGACTAAAAAAAAAAAAGAATGCTGTGTGGATGCTTTTTTTAACGGACAGGGAAACGAAGAGGTGATGGAAAGATGGATACAACTTCCCATCAGAGGCTGATCCTACATGAGAACCTGCTAAGACTATGAGGAAGACTGTTTAGTTGCGTTTCCCACAGGACAACACTACACTCAACCAGGGCTACGATGGAAGAGTTAACAAGTCGAAGTCCAAATTTGAATCCCATCGAGAATTTGTGGCAAGTCTTTAAAAATCTGCTCCAACAGACGCCAATCAATCGCAGTGACCTAGCTTGAGCTTTTCTGCAAGAAAGAATACAAAAATATTGCTAAATACTTCTAAATGGTCAAGACATATTCCAAAAATAAATCCATCTGCGATTGCAAACAAAAGACGTTCAGCTGATTGACTCAGATGAGATTATACAGGCTTTTCAAGGTTTTCATTTGTAAAAGATTTTTAAAAAATAATTTATCATCCTTTGTCCACTTCACGATTACATAAAATCCACCTGTTACTTAACATCCCAATTAAATACAAGAGAGTTTATAGTTTTCAGGCTTACTTTTATATAACCTAATGTGTTTGAATAAATATAATTAGTCTGATCATTTAGTTACAAAACTTTGCAAGACAAAACTGGAGAAAGACGATTGTTCTTTTGGACTAAATTGACAATCATGTTAATTCCCTTCACAGAAAATATGTAGTCATTCTCATTTACAGAAGATGTGTTTTGTAAGTAAGCTCGCCAGCATGGATTAATTAATTTGACAGATGGATTGAAAACTGTTATAAATCTATGTTCAGTCATAAAAAGTTTGGAATAAACAAGTGCTGTTTATTCAAAACACAGGGGGAAAAAAATCAACAAATAACCTACAGTACATCAATATGACAGAAATATCCAAAGTCAGTCACTGTTGTTTAGCTAATAGAGAAAGAAGCCACTGTGCTTCTCCCAGTCAGTTCAATTTAGCAACTCTGTCATGGTGTTTTATATCCAGATGCAACAGTGAAGCAATCTGGGTTCCCTCCATCTTATATTCATGCCTCCAGGAAAAATCTTCGCCATAGCAACAGCTGCTGAGGCTAATGGTTTCCATAGTACTTGGAGCAATTTGCCAGATGGATTGAAAACTTCTCGGGCATAGAATAAATAAATATTTTTGAACAGATAACAAATCAAAGGTATGGCTTAAATCACTTGACATTCCCATGTTACAATGCTAAGGAACACTGCCTCAATTACAATGGCTTTTTAAATGCTAATTTACATTAAAAAAAAATTGCCTCTCTCCAGTTGAAAAACACCATACCATCCTCAGCTGAAAACCTTGAGGTATATGTCTCAATCCACAGTTCAGTGATAAGTCACTCTGATGTGAAATTACTTAGCAGAATCTACAAATTACATTTTTACTTTCTTACCGATTTATGCATCATAAAACATTGGCAGCTTAATCCGTGAAGCACATGTGAGCCTGCATAGGTGTGAAGTGATAAGGAGGATGATGGCGAAGGCAGAAATTGGAGAGGAAGGGGGAAAAAAGAAAGAGGAAAAACATAGTCTGGTCTACAGTGAGACATAAAAAGACGACAAGTACCCATGCGTTAATGTGTAAATAAAAGCTACAGATGAGAAATTGATATGGTGTTGTGCTCAGTCCTCTGCTCAGACCCCACAACAGTGCCATTGTAAGCCACAGCCTGAGTGACTGTCACATAGGGTAGATGGAAGGCAGCCAAGTGGAAATACATGTTTACCCATGAAATGAGCACCACAGCCTTTCAGTCCCACATAAGTGGGGTAGTTAAAAGTTCACTCGGGTATTTCGCTGGCGCCGCTTTCTTCCATAGTTCTGTGCAGAGCCATAAACGTGTTGCATATGAAGATTGTCACAGGAAATAACAACCCTGCCTAATGTTTTAATTAACAACACAGAGCACTGCCTTTCGTGCTTCAAAAACAGCTATTATGTAGAATGGCTCTCTTCACAGCAATAAATACTGGAATTCCTAATATGTAAATGCAAGATTAATTTTACAGCATGTCGAGGAGGAGCTGGACATAAAGATCCACAAAAATATTTTTAACAACTTATTTTCTATTCACCAGCAGCAGGCCTAGTTCACTCTGCTGCAGAGTGAACTAGGCCATTTACATGATTTCTTAATGATAAAAATGTGTTTTTATTATACTCTGGCTTTCAAAGTAGTTCTGAAATAGATGCAAGAAGAAACAGGCAGATTCGGCAAGACAGGATTGGTTGCATGGAAACAAGAGCTTCCTGAAAAAAAAAAAAGTGACAAGAAGAAGTAAAAGCAGCAAATCAAATATGCATTGAACAAGCGGGTTTCTTTCCGTTTGTGTGTTTAGTCCTTACTATTTTAGTTGAGAGCAATCTCAGGTTTGCACATGCTGTTGAATGGCAAAGCAACATTTACTTTTGTGTAAAGATCACCAGCAGGAAAACCTGAAATTGTAAAAGGAAATGGCGCGCGCACACACAGCTGAAATGTCAGCGTCAGACTGCTTGTGATTTTGGTGATCTGACAAGCACAGTAGCCCTGAGCCTTCACACACCATGTAGAAACACTTCTGAAAGCTTCCGAGTCCTTCAGGGTAACAAACAAGATTTGGTCACAAACATATTTATTCTCTAGTTCTTGTTTATAATTCTGTTTTTGATCCCTTATCAAAAACTAAAACGATTAAACACTCCACCTGAGACTTCAGTTAAGTCTTTGAGGATTTTCAGATCAAAACTTTGGGAGAATAGATGCAGAGATCATAGTGATATGATTATGATTAAAAATCCTAAAAACTCAAGTGACTGCTATGTGCATTTTAAACCCAATGGTTTCTGAATGTTTCCCATCACTGAGCAGTTTTAAAAACTGTTCCATCATTTATCTGTTTATTTCTGTCAGTTCCACAGTTTGTCTTTTCATGGATGATAGACTAGACCTGGTGATTCAGTGTATAACCATCTATTTTTATGGACAAAATCCTTCAAGGATCGAAGCTGCCATTAATGTAAACATTATCCTTTGGACAATATTACTTGCCAAGTACTTCTGTCATTATCTGTGCTTTTCTGCAAGATCAACACTTGTCATGTTTCTATTACAAATGTTCACAAAACTGTCAATAAATGCTAAAAAAAAAAAAATTTCAGCATTAGGGTTTTTCTAACTAAATTAAAATTAATTCTAATTAAAATTACACGTGAATAAGGTCGTTCACGCAATTAGTCATTAAAAAATTATCCAACTACTTCCTGTCGTCTTCTTCATGGTTTTTGCCTGTGGCTTCATCCACTTGTTGATCATGTGACTCGTGTGATGTACTCCTCCCCGTTGAGACGCCAGACTTGAATTTTTTTTTGCAGAACTCTGCGCGACATGAGGTGTGATTGGTTAGAAGCTTGCTGTCCTAATTCATTTCTGCATAAAATACAGACACAATGTTGATATTTTGCTTCAACTAGTCCCCTTTCACAACTCGGTTTTGGTACCCACACAAATACTTTCGGGGAGCGCTTATCGGACGTGGTGAGGAATATGTACATTTGTAAGATTCATCACAAAATGCCTTCAAATGTCAAGTTGCTAAAAACTCCTGGATGGAAATTACAAAGTCATCATTCACAAAGGAAGTTGTCTGCAGGAAAGTGTGGCGCTTTCTTTGTGAACGTTTTGTTAAAACAAAACAGAAGACTCAGGGACAGAGTGGAGACCCCTTCATAATGTATGCTAAAGTCGTATTGGTTCTTTGAAAGAAAAAAGTAAAATTAGCAAATCCTGTCTGTTAAATTTCTCTCTGAACTGTAAAACGAGGACTGACACAGTCTCCTCTCCTTCGGAGTACTGAATTTATTTTTCAATTACTTTCAGAGTTTTATCCTTGCTGTCATTTTCTTTGTATGATCGTGTTTATTATGTGGCAACAAAAAAAAAAAACTATCAGATTTGCTGCAGCTTAGACCTCGGGTGGGTTTTTGAAGAATAAAGAGATTGGACAAATGATTTGATTATCGCCTTCACTGCTCTGAGATCTCTTAGTTTTGCGGGGAAGGTCCTATCTGTTGATTTAAGGTTGATCCTTGGCTTATCTGCCTGTAAGATGTGGTCAAAGTCAAATAATTTTAGTCCACAAGAGGAACTGAAGGAAAATTGGAGACAAAAAAAATCTAGAGATAAAACTCTGAAAGGAATTTATTTTTATTTTTTTAAATAAAAAATAGACTGGAAAGAGATAAAAGCAGCGATGGATTTGATTTAGATTTTTTTAAGTCAGTTTCTACAAACTGATGAAAGATTTTGAAAACAACTTAATTTATTATTATTATTTTCAATAACCACAAGATTTTGAGTAGAAACTAAGTAAAAACAAGCTTTTTTAAGGACGATGCCTTTCGTGGTGATTCATGGGAGTCTCAAAGCCTTATAACAAGAACCTTTCTAACCTGGAATGATGGAGGTAAGTGGCTTTGTTTCTCATTGGTCCATGAATTTCTTCAAATCAAGGCACAGTATGATGCTTTTTGATTTTTTTCCCCCCTACTTTATGTTGGCAAGCAGGTTCTAAAACCTCATGTACATCATCTTATGTGCGACCATTTGAAACGTGCTGCTTTAGCAAAAAAGCAGGAAAGCAGAGAAATGTTCCTACCTAGGGGCCTTAAATTATTCATAAAATTAGGAAGTGGACAAAAATGAAGGAAGACTTGAATGGACATAGAGGAAACAGCATTTGTAGAAAAAAAAAAGTATAATTCAACGTACACGCAAAACAAATTTTAGGTTAGCTTTTATTTTCAATTTTACGGACATTTTTAGTAGAAGATGGATTCACAGGCTATTAGGAAAACTATCTGCAGACAGCTTTCAGATCCACACAAGCCTTCTTGGTTTCCTGTAACAATTTTTGATTAATTCGAGTAATTACATGCACTAACAGATGCTACTCTGGGGGGAATGCCCCGAGCAGACGGACTTTCAGACCCATGGGTTTTGGAGACAACAGGCGCCTCTGTAAAGTCAGCACTTTAGCTTCAGATTAAATAATTGGATTCCCATTTGTCAGCTGAATACACATGTACCCCACACTGACGAGATTCAAGGAAAAAAAACAAAAAATGTGAAAAAGACAGAGATAAAATAGCAACACAAAAAAATCTATATTGTTTCGTGGGGAAATGTTAAAGAGCAATGGATTTTAGTCTTTAAAAGAGAATCTGGTTGTGCCGTCAGGGGCGTTCAGAACCACACTTAGACAATGAAGCTTGATGTCAACTGAGGGAGCAGTTAAAACCTTGCATAAATCATCATTTCAAATTCTCCCTCAGGTACAAAATCCAATATTAAACATCTGAACACTTAAATGGCTCAGTGACCCATTGTGGCTAAGGGGAAAATTTAGTCAAATGTGATATTGATACTGCAGAAAGGACAAACACATGGCAAGAATAAGAAAACTGCAGCTAAGTGCTGTGCAGAAACAACTCAATAAAAGACGTCACATTATTCACAGTAATCTCATATTCCTAAAGACTGAAGTTCATCTGATTCATGTGATAAATAGATTTGTCTGTTCGCCTACAGGGTAGAAATTCATACCACAATACAGAGAAAAATATAGATTCATATGCTGGTTTTTATTGGATTTCATGTTTGTGAATTTATTTTGATTTTCTGTTTCCTTTGACAAGATCCCATTTTTTGTGGGGGGGGTAAAAAAAACAATTTCATTATATTTTGTGTTTGACTTCTCTTGTGAATGTGCTAAATGAAAAATAATGTGGGGCTAAGATATTCACTTTTAATTGTGCTATTTGTTGTGTGTTGTGCATTTGACATTGCTCCCAGGCATTTGCATTATGGCTTAAATAAAAGGATTTTGTTCAATATATCGTTACAACTGCAATATTTCTGTGTTTCCTTCAGGTTTTATCCAGCTGGAAGGCATGCTGTGGTAGTTATTAAAGGAAACTGTTTAAGATGTGCTTGTTTGACATGCTACTCTGCTGTTCAGTTGAACTGAACTTTGACCAACTGGGTTAAAGCACATCTAATGTCCTCATGGAAGGAGTTGGTGAGAAATAGAAGAGAAAATATAGGGCTATTATGCATCTTCACTCTTGTCTGAGTCCTACAGCTATGCAAACAAAATTACTTTTTGCAATTGTTCTTATGGGGCCACCAAGTTTCTGGTTTTAACTGTGAGGTTAAATAATTTTCCGACACCATTTATAAGAGGAAAGATTTTCCTGTGTTTACTATTGTTGGACTGAAATACAAGGTACAAAGAGACTGGTATTAAAAAACTGTTAATCCCAGAATGTACTGCATTAACCCACTTTTGATTTAGGAGAAAGACGAGGAGTTTCACTGCAAGAACATGTTACATGTTAGCAAAAGCAACTGCAAAAGACCATGCAGACAGGTCTCTTCTCACTAAGCTACAGAAATGGTTATTAGAACTTGCTGAATGCCATTTTTTCCCCAAAATCTAAGCATTAGCTAAACTAAGGTAACAACTGATGCTAAAGTTAGCCCTGTGCTACCTTTTGCAGCAAACAATTATTGTCATTTATAATGCTCAAAGCACACATTGAACGTAAAAGATTGTTTGAAACAGAAAAGCATGAGCTTCTGCATGTCCAGCTAAGCTGCCACCTTGTCAGGGAGAACACTCTAAATCTGCCTTCTTAGTAACCCAAGATACTTATTTAGATCCATCACCAGGAAGACTAATTAATAATTAATCAATTGTCCAAAATTATGCAATTTATAATATTTAATAAAACATTACCGTCTCAAAATAATGTTTTATCTTCACTCTTGCTTTGCATTGTGAACTAGTTGTTTTGAACACATACCAATTACTGTTCTTAACCTAATCTTAATTAGCTTAGAGCTATCTTGGCCTCATTTTCAAAACAAACCTTTTTCCATATTTGGTGTATTTGAGTAATCAACAGCATATTTAGTCACCTCTGGTGCAACCTAAGCTGACTAAAGTTGATAACTTGTCTTCATTTCCAAATGCCTCTCGCATAAATCTGGTTTTTCACACTCAACATGACATAATTGCATAATTTTTATTGGTAGTTTAGTGGTTTCCATTCTTTCACTTTTACTTCTTAATAGTTTAGTTGAGGATAGCTAGTGTAGTGACTTTGTTGATTGAAGTATTTTAACTATTAATTATTTTTGTTCAAAAACTTACTTCTGTATGCGTGTAGAAAAAACACCAGTGATGGACTTATCTCTTCATCTGTTGTTATTTTAATACCAAACCCTCATCAGGCAGGTATTTATTAACAACAACTGAGACTGATAACTATTAAGCTATTTCCTGATAATTTCTGGTAATTTTGATCTAAATTACCAGTTTTGTTAGTAATGGCTTTCTGCATTTTTTTAACAGTTATTCATAGCCAAACCAAGCCTATTGTTGCACAACAACATTTTATCCACTCATCGTTAGCTGTAATCCTTTCGGGCCGGCTCTCATCCATGAAAACTGCCATCTATCTTCAAGCTGCAGAAACGTGCTGTAAAAATGTAATGAATCTGCAGAACAGAGATACTGATGTTGACTCATTTCTATGAAAAAAATAATCTTGTTTTCCAGGTTAATCACAGCTAATAAAGCTCTCTATAAATTGCAGGAATGAAAATAAACACCAACTTCTCAGTGTTTTTTGAGTCACTTGCTGAATCATCATCCCTGTCCAAAAAAAGTGCTTGGCAACAGTAAGAAATTTAACATCAATTAAAATTTCTTCTGAAGCAGCAGACTTCCATCTTATTTTTCCGTGAGCATATTAATGAACCAGAAAATTTTAAAATTATTCATCTGCTTTTGAAATACGGAGGAGAAGCCAATTTATTTACGTTAGTACTACTTAGATTTGCGGCCAAAATATGATGAAACAGGCTCTTTAAAATAATGTGAAGTAACGTACTGTAGGTTTACAATATTGTTTTATCTTAATAAATATTTCTCCTGGCCCTGCTCCGTCTGTCCATTAGTTAAAATACTTAAAGTGAAAACAATTGCATCATTTTCTGCTGCAAGTAAGACAGTTACTAAACTAAAGCACCAGCCTAAGCCTCACAGATACTGAATAAAAAAAATAAAAAAAAACAAACAGGAAGCAATTAGACATATGTCTTGCTAGCCAACATATGGCTTAAATGTCTAAACAGAACCTAAACATTAAGAAACCCAATGGTTCCAGTTTCACTTATTATAACTGCTCACAGCCAAAGAATGTGCCGCCTCACCAGCTAGAGGCAAAAGTACCTGCAGCCTTCTGGCTCGTGTAATACTTTATATTCAAATACAGTAGTGTTATTTGATTCTCCTGCAGTAATTGAGGAGATTGGACTGCAATGATCTGTCATAGCTAATCAGCCTGTTGTATATATAGCCTAACTCGAAACATGATTATTGTTTTAGTACGTTTCATATTGTAGCACTCATCTAAGAGAAGTGAAGTGGAGCAACCAACACCAGTGTGGGTGTCTGCCTCAATTACAAAGTCCATCATGACATTATTTGTGAGAGCAACCAGGATGCTAATTATCATTCCTCAGTGCTTTCTGAGTGGGGAAACTACTGGAGCCGGAGGTGTTGTGCAGCTCCATTTCACCTAGAAGCACAGCCAAGTCTTACATACAAATGAGGTTAATAAAGTGCAGCTCAGAGTGATGAAAGTTGAGCTAAACTTGATGCTGTCGAGCTTCCTGAGAGTCTAAATCCATTAATAAATGCTGCATTTCCCCCAACAGAGCTCTTGCCAAAGTGATTTCTGTACCACTGATGGTGAAATCCCATTTTCGGTCTACAAAACACTTTTTTTTCCCTCCACGTTGAGTGAAGAGCATTCCACCCTCATGGGACTGCTATCAGAAGACTGTTGGTGTTGTTCTATTTTTCCACAGCTTCAGCTTTGATTGCCCCATTTTATGGTCTGGTTGTTGTTGTTTATCTGAATAAGCTGAACATAGTGCTGAGGGTCTAGAGGAACAAGTATTATGTTCAAAGGGCCATTTTTAAATGTGCGCTGAAAAAACATGACAATACGGTGCTAGTGATTTTAAGGCACACTCCATCCTGAACTAAATTATTCCCTTCAGGCAAAACCATTCCCATATGTCAACACTGTATGAATATCAACCATAAAAACAGACTTTATTTTTTACTCTAATGATGTCTTTGCTTCTAAATATTGGATACAAGTTGTAAATTTCTGAGTATAGAGGAAGTTTAAAGTTGTTTCACACTTTACATTACATTACTGATGCCTTGTTTTTTTCCTGTTCTTAGGAAAATGTTTATTTGCTTTAATTGTAATATATGAGACTGTTTTAGCTTTCTAAATTATGGGTTGAAAAGGATAATTAAACATGGCTGGGTGGCTTTTTTACATAAACTTTCTTAGAGGGCATGTACTCCTTACTGACTGAAATAAACAATGGAAAATGGCCACCCTTTAACAGAGGGACCTTTTTGAAAGCCTAAATAGAATGAAGTAGAGATAGGAGGCTAGTAGGATTTCAAGGGAATACGTAAGAGAAGTATGTCTTCCCTTACGCATCTTCCTGAGGCAATGCTTTGCTAAAGATGTCTCCAATGGTAAATTTGATTCCTGACCTCCAAGAAACCATTCCAAGTTTTCATTTTCCTGAAAAAGCCCCACTTGCTTGTAGTAAGTAGTGATTGCTCAGTTTTAGTTTTATCAACAGCACAAATTTAGTGGGAATTTCCTTAGTAGCCAATTGAATCCAGATATACAGTAATTGGACTTGGGGAAACAGAGTGATCAGAACAATTTATCTCAGAGGCCAATTCTTGATCGACATATTTCTTCTAGAAATCTTGCTGTTCCCAAGTTCCATTGTTCTCTCTACCATGCATTTTAAAATAATCTGTATGAAACAAGTGATCTTACATGAAAACATGTGCCCCTCCCCCCGTTCTGCTTTATTTTAGATTGTCATTTTGTTCGTGGTGGCCATCTTGTTTTCAGAATAGAGTTTTCTAACTGTATCAACACCCAACCAGAAAACAGTTATTTCTGGTCTGTCATGCCCCATACACCCTTACACACGCTGTCATTAAGACATCTTGTAAATAGAATGATAGTTAGTAGTCAGTAAAGTTTAGCAAAATTCATTGTAATAATTCCTCTAATTTAAATAGTTTCTATTACACTTTTTAAGGAAGAGCTGGTTTTATCATAATCTGTGTGCATTTGCTGGGAGGGTTTCATTACTCTGTCTTCCAGGTGTCATATCTGTACAAAGTGACACATTCAGGCCAATAGGCACTAAGGCTGACATCATTATTGTTAATTATTAGTTTCAGGTTTCCAGGTGGTGCACCGAGTTCTTAACTTGGTTTTTAATTTTGTTAAAGATTAATGACCTTCTAGATTTTAAACAGCTAAAAGTTACAGTCAAAGTTTAAGCTACAACCTTTCTGATATTTATAAGAGTGACAGCCTTGGTGGATATTGAACTCAGCGTGGCTTGGGGAAAATACCAAATCTGGCTGCAGTGGACTCTAATTTTTTCAAATTTAAACTCAGAAGTTATACCTTCTGAATACAAATCGGATGCACCATAAATTCTCCCTTGGTAGGAGTATGTGTGTCCACAGTTGTTTTTCTTTGTGATGGATTGGCAACCTGTTCAGGGTCTACTCTGCTTCTGGCTTTTTGCCAGCTTGAGACGGTCATTAGAGACAGGTATTAGTCTACCATTCATTCCTCTGCCATCCTTAACAGAGAAAAATAGACAAAGCAAATAAAGAGATGGATTTCAGTGACTTTTGTACAATCTGAGAAGTTAGGCTCAACTTTCAGGACATTTTTTAAAATGTCTCTACAAGGTCCAAGTAATAAAGTTTTAGATGGCCGGAGGACATTTGGTTGCAGTCTGATCCAATTTTTTTGGGCTTGCCTTAAAGGTCAGTACCAGTGGAAAGAAATTTATGAGACTATCAAGCTTACCATTGGTTAAGACATTGCATTTTCACCTTGCAGGGTAAGCAGGAGTTGGCCTAGGGCCTTTCCCTACCTTAAGTGCATTTCATATCTACAGTACAGAAGTGTAGGATAAAAGACTTTAAACCCCAAAATTCTGTGAAAAGGACCTCCGAACCGACTTAACAGTATCATTCTACTCTGTAAACATACATCAATCAGGGACTTTGTCTCATTTATCTCATATTGCAAACCATTTTATTGTATCCGTTCTGAAACAACAGTCATAAAGGACCCATTCCTAATACATCTCAACAGCAGCCAACTTGCATATATCACAGTAATGTGCTAAAGTTTAAATTGTATGTCCACTTTGTAGTTTTAGAGCCTTTTTAATTGAGTGCAAACTGCAATTTGAGTCATTCTGTACATCCTGTCAAGACAAATTAGTCCCAGCAAATTCGCTGTTGAAAGATGCATGATCATTAACGAGTTATGAATGTCGCCGCAAATATTTCAGCTGACTAAAAAGGACCTGCATAAGCATCCCTGCACAAACTCTAACTCTTCCTACGTTGTTTCCAAGTCTCCGAGGATTCCAGGAAACTCATCAGTTTGTAAGGAGCAAGAAAAGCTTTTCTGATTTTATTTTTGGTATACATAAATAATTCAGAGCGTATCCTCTTCCATTTATCTCTGATGGAGAATGGCTGTTCAGCTAATGTCGAACTCCCTCCATCTAACTCTTGTTTCAGCTGTCTTTCTCTTCGTCGTTCACCAGATAAGATCTGTCTTTAGCTCATCTCACAGGAGCCTTGCCAGCTTCTCCCCGGAATATTGATTATGACACCCTTGTGCTGCAAACCTCCTCCTCAGTACACAAGACAAACTCTCTTTTAGGGTGGATTGACTAGGATTTTGGCTTTGTCTTGTAAACTCTCATGATGGTGCTCCACAAGACAAAGAAAGAAGAACTTTCATATAAAGATATCAAAAACATGAACTTTTCTGGGACTTCTAGATCTCAATCGATGTCAGTGAATTATTAATTTGGAGGCAAGTTGAAACATACCCTCTGTTGCCTTGTTCAGTTTATTAGTCATAATTTTTGTTCTTCCAGGTCTGCTTGAAACAAACTGTCAGGCGAGGAGGCTATATTTCTGCGTTTTTGTGGTGCTTTTCATCAACAAATCCAACACAGAATTGTTCGAGCAAACCTCCCTAGAGAGGATATACGCTACAGGAATGGTGGCTGTAAAAAAGAGCAGAGCAATAAAAGAGAATGTATGCAAAGGAAGTTGCCCACTCGGCAAAAACATTCCCAGAATGAATAAAAGCTCAGCTATGTTAATCCTGTGACAATCTAAAGACACAGTGCGGCACATTACTGCTTTGCATGTCATTATTCAAGCTGGTCTGACAGATACAGTATGAACCCATCACAATCCGCTTTAGGCTTATGGTATATTTATGCAAATTGACAAATGTCAAAGTGAAGTTCATTAGACATTGTTCTCAAGTCTTTAAAAGATTGGATGCAATCAAGGTGACTTCACAACTGGGTGAATTATTCACGGTTTTATCTTACACCAACAAGAACAGATGTCTTCACAAGAATGAAGGTTGAATTTATGAAAAATGTGTGTAAAATTACTCAGAAAGCTAGTAATTTGTTATTCATATTAAATAATGATTTATTCAGATTAGCATCAGGCTCACTTGTAGCTGGAGTTCATGGGGAATGAGGGGACATTTCGATTAGTAGGTTTAAGTAGTTCCAAACCTAACAGTCATATTGCATATTTTTACTGTCTTTGAAGTAAACTGGTGACTTGTAGAACTGTGCCATTTCTACTAGAGTCATCAAAAGCATCTGGCACATCTGACTTAGAACTATTCTGTCAGGTTTAGTTATAAAGTAGGAAGTATGAAATCAAATTCCAATATCTAAAAAAAAAAAAAAATCCAATGTTTTGGTTAAAAAAGAAAAGAAAAGAGAAACAGAGAAATTGCATAAGGGGAACAGAATGCCTTTTAAATGAGGGACCAGTCAAGAGCTTATCCAGCTGGTTGACACATGATCAGTTGAGGGAGACTATGGAGCTGTCAGATGACAGACATGAGAAGAAACCAATTTATATCATGTCAGGAAAAAAAAAATCATGTTACACCCAAGAAGTCTTGTTAGAGACTAAAGTTTCTGCCTGTCTATGTAGAGACTTGAAGAGCTAGGAGAAAAACAATAATAGCATGTATTAAAGCTTTTTGAATCTATAATTGTTTTCCTTTACAGACATTTATAAGCTACTGGCTAAGATGGTTTAATATCATTACAATAACATACTCCTGATTAATAGGGAAGCATTCCACAGTTGCAGTCATCACTGTGCACAGGCATGTTTTATGGAGTGTGTCCCTGTATTTTCCCTGTGTCCCTGTGTTTCTAAGTTGAAAATTGTTTTATAAGAGCTGGCTTGTGATCAAGATGTATTGAAATAGTAATACACTTTTTATATTCATCCTGACAAGGCAGCATGCAGACATTTTCTCTGATAACCACAGAATAGAAGTTCTGTTGATTGAAAATGACCAATGTTCAGTAACTCATCTTGGAAGCTTTCAAGCTCCTAAAAAGCTGTTAGAATTCATTTATTGTTGAGTATTGCATTTAAAAAAATATATGTTTTATCACAATTCAAATTATTTTAAAGGCTTTCTGATACTCCAAAAGTCAGTTTGCCTGGAGTAAGAAAGCTTTTCAGATTGTAGTAAATAGTTTCCTTCAACAAAAGGTCTCAACAATAGTTTGGTTTGATCAGGAGTTATGCTCTCTGATATTTATTAAGATTCGAAACCAGGTCGAAACCAGGATTATCACCATGGAAACAGGGTGTAACATAGTTTTCAGGAAATAAAAAAATATATCCGAATGTGAGGGAAGTTTGAGCATTATGATTATTCATCCCCTTAGAGCTGCAGTAGGTAAATGGTATAAAAATGTTTTGGTACATATATATTTTTTAATGTTACTATGTTGTAACAGTATAACATGAGAGATAATCTCGTGGGGGAAAAAAAAGTCTCCGTATTCTCCTTATGGTCCTACTGCCATCTTCAGAAATTCCCAGCTAATGGTTAGAAACAGTCACAGCGAGGAAGACAAGTTCCTTCTTTATATTCACTGGTTTGCTGCAGTTGTTTGCTGTAACTATTGAAACTACCTTCCTGTTTTAACTTCTGCACCAACAATTTGTGTTGTATGTGTATTAAAAATCTATGTAGTCAGATTATTTAAGTGAATGGCTGATTTCAAACTGATATGAAATGGGTACAAAATGGTTTGTATACACTGCACATGGAATGGAACAATGTTGCAACTAAAGTGCAGCATATGGATTTGAATAAAGAGTTATAGATTGACAAAAGGCTGTTAAGTTGCATAAACAGAGTCCTATTAAAAATCCAACAGAATTTTAAAAGTAATGGAGTTAAATGTGTTCTGATTCTACATGATTAGAGGTCACTTATCATTGTAACTCAATTACACAAATGTGTAATTAAGTGTTAATTGCTCAAGTTTTTTTCTCATAGGAAGCCACAGATTTAAAAGCTCATTAAGTGTTGAATGAACAGAAGAAAAAAATACATGTGGACTCTCCACAACTTACCCTGCAAATCAGAGCCTAAACTGTAAGAACAAAACCTTTTGATGAAAGATCATCCAGTTTGTTAAACCATTACTCAACCTCCGCCTTTAGACATTAGATTGGTCTACTAATATCCAAACGCTGACGGTTCCTGGGTGAGTAACCTAGAATTTCTGAGGGACAAATTTAGCTCTGGAACAGTATAACATATGCTATGGGTATAAAGTAAATTAGCAAACATCTGAGAAGATGTGAATAAGTTAAATTTTCCACCAAACTTGGAAATGAGATTACCCCTGCTGTGCTGCTGATGAACAGCGTGCTTGTGCAGTCTAATAAATACTTTCACGTAATTTCAACCTGCCTCTCATGCTGAGAGGGGATGACAGTCAAGGTGACACGGCTTTTATTAGGGCCATGGGGATAAAATTGGCATGAGCACCATGTGCAAGGGTTTGGTTAATTAACTGTATAATTTGAAGTTCAAGCTGAAACTGCAATTAACAGAATAATATTGTTTAATGTTTCACTAACTAATAGAACATTTACTTTGAAAAGCCGTGATTTGGGAAGCTTCAGGAAATGAGATCTAACAGAAACTATAACGAGTGTCAAGCCTGAATTACACCTCAAAGACAACATAGAAAGAACAGAAAGTTGAATCCTGTTTGTCCTCTCTCACGTGTTTACGAGGGAGAAAAATGGAAACACTTTAATCAGAGCCACATTGAAATACAAACCAAGGACAATCTGTGAGGCTAACAATAGAGAGCTTGGAGGGATCAGACAGGAGGAAACAAAGAAAGCAGGAAAATGGACAATATTTTATTTTTCCAGGTCATAAGATATACTCATTCAAGCATTAACTTAATCCACCTTTGTGCTTCACAACAAATGTATACAGCAATACAAGGAGTGTTCCCTTATTGTACAGAAGAATTGAACTGAGTTGGTTCATAATGCAACGGGTAGAAGAAAAGTGTTGAAGGCTAACATACATGTGCACAATGTTGCCAACAGCAAACACCAATATATTCAATGTAGAAATATCCATTTAAAAAAAAGAAAAATAAAGGGATATGCATATGGTATACTTCTGCATTATATATATATATATGCATGGTCAAGCTTTTATGTATAAAAGCTTGACCACACATAGGTGCATTTCAGCATTTTTCCAACTAAACATCAAACAACAAAGTCTGGAAGGCAAATTCATCCCCACATATCCCTGTATTTTAGTGCTATCCATTTTTATGTATCCCATCAAATGTCTGTTTAGAGTAGGGGTGTCAAACTCCAGTCCTCAAGGGCCGGTGTCCTGCAACGTTTAGATGTGCCTTTGCTGCACCACACCTGAATAGAATTAGGTCATTCGCAAGGCTCTGGAGAACTTATCTACACAAGAAGGAGGTAATTAAGTCATTTCATTCCAGTGTTTTGTACATGTGGCACATCTAAAAACTGCAGGACACCGGTCCTTGAGGACTGGAGTTTGACACCTGTGGTCAAACTAGACCACAGGTGTGTTAATTAGAGCATCTCTCATTTGTTTTGAAGTTTCCCCTGTGTGGCTTGTCTCAAACTGCAAAATGTGATGACTTATGGCTATTTTCAATAATGGCTCTCTTCACGTTGCTGTAATGTTCCCTAACAAAGTTTTGAGGCCTTCACAGAACATCTTAAATTATGCACAGGTAAAGCCTACTAATTAGGCGAGTTCTGAGGGTAATTTAACTGGGCTTTATTTAGGTGTGTCAGAATAACACAGGACTGAAAAACACACTATATTTTTCACTTTACATGTTTGATTGTTAAAAAAACTAAAAATCAAAGCATTTGTCATGATCTTTACATTTGACATCTATGCCCTAGCTGGCGTTGGTCTTTCACACATAACCTCAACAGATTTAAGTTGTGGCTGTCAAATAAAAAAAGTGCTATAAAAAGTAAAATATTTATTTTAGCAAAGCATCTTCTCAATGTGATCAGCTATACTATATAAAATAAATGAAATGCATTAAGTATTAAGAAATAGTTTTAAAAAATAGTATGAAGACAAGCATAAATGCATTGGTGCAAACAGTATAGCGTTACATATATATATAGTGGGAATAATATAAAGAAAACTTATTCAAAACTCAAGAAAAGAGACAGTGCAGTAATGAATCCAATGATGCTCGGTGCTGAAGATCAGATGGGTCACCGCTTTAGGGGAGAAGCTCCTTCTGAGCTGTTGCAGAGAGGGGGTAAGCTTCTGCTATAGCTGCCAGATGGGAACAGATTGAAAAACATGTGGTTTTGGTGGGTGAGCCTTTGATAATGCTGTTTGCTCTGGCCAGGCAGCATTTATGGGCAAACGTTCTCAAAGGAGGAGATCTGTTTGACGGTTCAAACCGCCTACTGAAGTGCTTTACAACTGTAGAGGCTCGTGTACAGCAACTTCCTTTGCATGTTGAGATGCGGCTGGTTTTTAGGCTTTCAGTGATAGAGGGGGGAAAGAAGTCCAAAAGGCAGCTGGGATCTCTTATGTGATTGCTTAAGGCGCTGTAAGTCTTTTTGATCATTGGAGCAAAGGTAAAATTATTACAGGATGGGGTAAAAAAAACAAAAACAAAAAAACCTGAAGGGTTTTTGATAAATCACATTATGCAATACTGGTATTACCAATCACAAATCTTGATTTTTCATTTAGATGACATAGTGACACGTTTTAAAGCCGTTACAGTTCATCATAAACACATGAAAAACCAACTCATTCCTGCAGTTGAATGTTCAAACGGGACAAATATTCTAAACACATTACAACGGGTTTCATTTCGGATAAAGCAGGCAAACAAAAATCTTGGAATACGCTGAAAAGCTGATTCCATGTAATCAAGCCTAAACAAGCTCTTCCTATCCTGCCAAAAAAGGTGGTCAAAAAGCCAGCCAGACTTATGCTTCTGGCAACAGAAACCTAACTGTCAAATTGCAAATTGCTAAAGGACTTTCATCCAAGTAATTTAGAAAAAAATACATAAAGTTAAAAATGGGTTGCCATGTAATTTAATAGGTCTTTGACCCTAAAGCAAAGCAGGACTTAGAACATGAAGAAGAGACTTTAATTTGCAAAGCACAGCATAAAGGTATTTTCTTCAGTTGGTCACAATATTTGCATTCATCTCAAGATTTTAAGCTACCCTTTTCTTGCCTTGATAAAATTGCCTTTTTCATGTGGGGAGACCCCTATTGCCTTTCTGTTAGACTCTGATCGAAGGATAAAGGTTATACCTCTTTGCATTAGTCTTTCAATAAGGTGAAGTCATTTTATGCTGGTAGAAAAACAGCCCAAACTCATATTTTATGCCACTACAGTTGAATTTGCAGATTGTGTCAGATCATACTCAACATTTTTAAATCCAGACATCGCAACATATTTTGATGGCAGAGATTTTGATATTGGTCTCATCTGACCGTATTTCACCCAAGGAGTCTATGAATCATTTAAATGTTCCTTGGCAAACTCATGAAAGTACAGTATGTGTGTGCTCTATAGCAAGAGGCACCAATGCATTTCATTCCAGCATGGTGTGCTGCCAATGGTGCTTGTGGTCACTCCAGGTAAAACTCCTGCTGTATAGTTATGAGCTAATCCCTCATTTCTCTTTTTGATCCTCATGGGGTATGGATGATTGATTGTTATTTTATATTCCTGTAATTCTATAATATTAGAAATCCCTGTTACCTGTTAACAAGACACTCCTAATCCCATCAGTGTTGTGCATTTAGGAAAAAAATGTTCTAAGAGTCAAATTTATATGAAAGTATTGGATTAATCTGTAAATTGAACAAAATCCAGAGTAGTGCAAGATTCCAGATTTGTTAGAAACTGTGTCTCAAATTACTTTGGAGTGGTGAAGGTGAGTGCAGCATGAAATGTCACTTGGAGTTGTAATACAGAAGTGGTTTGCAACCATGGTTGCAGCCTGTAACCTTGTGGCAACAACAGCCTGGAGCGAAAGATTAAAAATGTCCATGTGAACCTTTGTCACACACTCTAAACACACAGCCATGATTTCCTTTTAGGCTGCCTTTCTTCTGCTCATTCACCCCCTGCTCAGGGTAACAGAAAGGAGAAGGATGTAAAATGAGAAACCCAGTTCACCAGGCTGGAGATCTGTTTGAGGGTGACCGCTGCAGCAGAGTCGAAGTGAGCAACTGTGTCAATGCACATGGTTTGACACCCAAGATGACAGAAGAGCTGGGTCAATGGCAAGGACATCATCACAGGGGGACTGCTGCTTAAGGCAGCAATCTAACAGCATGTCTAATTGTGTCTTCAGAGTTCAAGGCTCCACTCATACGCGTGGAAGAAATAAAGCTCAACTTGAAATACAAAAGCCTTACTGGGCAATGTTTCTAAAACCCAGACTTGCTGTTTAAATCCCGCAAGTCAGCATTACATAAATCAACTGTTTAGGGATGAATCAACCGGCGGAATACGCTTTACCTAAAAAGACAGAGATCAAATACCGGAGTACCGTGAAAAATAGCCATAACCAGCCTCCTGTAATCTTCCCCAAAACGAGAACAAGGATAATTGACAGAGAAAGTATCCTCAGTCGAATTACTCTGATGACTAACATGCTCAGGAAAGTAAGGGCTTATCCGTAATAAGGCTTATAGGTAATACCACTCATTCAAGCTCCTTAAACAGCTGCATCTTCAGATATGAGCTGGATAATTGAGAGGTTTTGTCAGATACATGCACCTGAATTAAAATATGATGAAAGTAGACATAATCAAACTGAAGCTGACATTTCTTTTGAATGCAGGCCAGCACGAAGGTCTATTACAAAACGTGGCAGTAAATTTATCACAGCCGGAGAAATGTATTAAAACAGTTTTTCATTGGTTAGGAGCCAGCTGGCAAAACTTCCAGTCGAAATGGCACAAGCACAGTCCATCTCTTCCCTGGTTTTAATGGATTACATCTTGTGAAATTGTTCACAAGAGGACTGCAGTTTTGATACATTATGCAGAGCAAGAATTTAGCTTCTCTGTAAGTTTTATTTCTAAGAAATGTAAAAAAGATGTCAAATATTCATACGACCTTAACTTTTTTTTTTAACATTTGTTTCATTTCAACCACAGACTTTAATGTATTATCCAAGACTTCTATGTTGTAGACCAGAACATAGTAGTTGACATTCATGAAGAAAATGAAAAACCATTTAACAAAAAAAAACGTGTCAGCCTCACCTCTGTTAAGGAAAAATGATTATTTTCAGTGCTTAATACAGTTAATCTTACGACATGTGTAAAAGGTATATTCAACACTCTTATTTGGAACAGCTTTGTGTTGAGCATTTGGGATTGAGCAGATGAGCAGGCATTCAGACAGGCAGGGGCCTCCCCGCTGTGAGGCCAGACCATGGAGCCATAAAATTAGCATTCCCGGCAGGGCAGGAGCACTGGATAGATTTCACAGGTATCTGTGAGATTTTATCTCAGGATTGTTCTGTGCCCGGGATGGCCGTGGGAGCCACGGGGGGTCAGGGCAAGCGGTCCGCTCTGTTGTTTTGCCAGAGACCAGATGGCCCTTTGGTCTTCGCCATAAATTAGGGGGAGTTCCAAGTCTCTCTGAGTGCTTAAGGGAGTTTCCAGTTGGTCAACAAGAGGAACGCCTTGAGTGCATAAATTAAATAGAAAAACACCTCCTTACTATAAGATTTCGTGTCAGCACAAAAAATTCAGAGAGCGGCCAACATTTTGCCTTTTTTACATCGGCTCTCTCCAAAGACGCGTCTTTGCTTTTTTTGTTCGTCTTTGTTTTGTGTTTGTCTGTCTTTCCCTTGTCTGTCTTTGTTTGTATAAGGTAAACAATGCATATCTCTGTTACTCTGCAGCTTTGTTGATTGATTCATGCGTTGCTTTGTATGGAATTAAATTCTGTGATCTGTGACGTCAACGCGCTTTGTTGTTGTTTCACTTTAGCAGCACGCCGCCGCCCGCTGAGGATCCGGGAGATTTAAGGAGGAAAGAGCCAAACGTTTTGTCCAAAGTTAACATTAAATTATTCTTCCTTAATACCTCTAACAGATGTTGCAGGACATTAGCCCTTGAAAATTGGAGTTTGAAAACCCTGCTTTAGGTCCTTAATCTAATGTCATCCAATTTGTCAACAAAGATTTGAATGGCTTCAAAACGACATGCAATCCTGATAGTATATTCTGAAGACAACCTATTCATTGCCATTCAGCCGTCCAATTGTGAGAATAAATTGGGCTCATCCACTACTGAGAGTATATTCTTTACAGTTGCACTTCCACTTGTGATTTGACCTAAAGACCTGCAGTAAAGTCTCAAAGAAGACTGCATTAACCTGTTCAATGCAGTTAATTGTAATTCTCAACTTGTACTTGGCCCTCAGGTTTAGTTGGGACAAAGGTTAATGGAAGCGTTGGCACATAAAAGGCAGAGAGATGGAAGACAGCAAGAGGAAAGAAATGACATTCAAGAATAAAACAGAATCCACTCTTCTTTCAGTTTGTCAAGTTTGACACAAGAGAACTTTGTGTCCTTTTACTGCTGCCAAGGCTGTTCCACTGTCACACAATGACACCGTAATTGCAGAGCAGGGACCAAAGGAAGACAGCCACTGCCCACATAGCCTCCTCAGCAGGAAGCACAGAAAACACAGGGCAATTATACAGCTCTGAGCCTCAGCTGAATTTAACCATCTCAGTTTTTACATCCAATCTCTGGATCTTCTGTGTTGTCCTTAAGATAACAAGCATTTTTTTTTTTCTCCACTCGTGCCCTAGAGATAGCAGATATTTCTCCACATATGCACATCCGAGATGGATGGAGTAATCCTTTCCTTTCTGACTAGAGGCTGCCCAATATGTTATGGTATTAAGATTTAATCAGCACTCTATAGACATAGAAAAGCTGTCAGAGCAATCGGTTATATTCCCATCGTTGACTTTGAGCTGTTCAGAGGTAGAAAGTCTTATGACGGTAGAGCTTTTTATTTTTTTTTTTAGTGTTCAGGGATGATAACATCTCAGCTTTTATCAGTTCTCTTGCTGTGACTGGTGTATATTGCACCAGTCTTGAATGGCTCATACACTCCAAGCCAAAGGCAATTATTATGTACTACATTCATCTCAGCAAGATCATTGATTTGCAATTAGTCCAGGGGTGATGTTACACACAGGTCCACCTATCACCACCAGGAACTGTATCCTGCGTGTAACTGCATGCTGCGCTAAGCTATTGTTGTTGAGTCTCACTGTGTCGCCCTAGGCTCCAAGTCACTGCAGATGAAGTATTCAGGCAGTGAGGTGTTGTCAGTTTCCACCTCTGAATTGCAGGCGCATAAGTATGCAGGTGGGGTAGCGGTGTGCGTCTCCCGCTCCTCCTCTTCGTAAAGAACGCTGGAGGTTTTATCAAACCCTGACTGGGAAGACAGATGGCTCTGAATAGGGGGAGCCTAATGTAAAAGTGTGTGGAGTACAGCAGAGGGGGAGATAAGCAGCAGCCGGCCATTTCTTTCTGGCTATGTCGGGGTACAGGGCCTTAAATCACCTGTTATCTCCTGCTGCCTCAGCCAGACGCTAATGGTCATCACAGCGGGCTAAACCCCGCAGGCAGCAGTTCTCGGGGAGGAGGGAGAGAAGGCGGGGTTTGTTCTTTTCTATTGCTGCTGCAGCAAGCTTCATGACGGCACGCAGAGGGAGAGCAGACGCTTTAGGAGGAACATTACTCCTAGCGCTGGACAGTAAAACCGACAAAACCACTGGCACAATGCCCATTATTTTACTTCACAATGTGACATCACTATCCAGGAAACCTGTGGTATAAAAACACTTGAACTCCAGCATCAGTACCTTTCAGCTAAGGAATAATCATTTTGAAGTGTTGGACTTTATTCCGTAGTTTAGTTGGTTGTGTTGAAGTTTTAGTATTATTCTAGAAGTGCATGGAGCATTAAACTCAAGATGTTCAGACTAGCTGAGAACAAGACTTTAATCCATGCGACAGCATAATCACCAGAAATGCAAGTGAGATTAGATCTCATATAGACTATGCAGAAAGAAGGAAGGAAACTATGGTCATGGGGAAATAATAGTAAATGATTGAGATGATGTACATTTTTCAGTGCCAGACAATAAATAACTTATGTCTGGTTGAACTTCCTTGTAACATATATAAATGCTGATAAAACGTGGAAAGTCAAAAGGTGTTCTGTCAAAAGAAGTCACACTGTCTTCAAAAGAGAGGATATGAAAATGCTGCAGGCATTGAAGTGTGTAGGTTTCCTGTTTATTGATCGATGTGTGGCTTACTAATGCCGTTTCCTAGGCAGAACACAGCTGAAAAGTTAAGATCCATAACAATGTGAAGATGTAAAGAAGCTGGATGACTTTCATAATTTTTAAGAAAATAGAACAGTCCCCCCCTTTCCTCAGGTCCACCTTACATCAATGCAGGCCCAAGAGAGCATATATAGATTTCAGAATATCGTTTAAAATAACCAAACCGTTCTTGCTCCTAAGTGCAGTTTCATACAACCTATGAGATGTGTTTGAGGCCATGCAACAATTTCAACAATAAAGGTGTTATTTTGTAAACTGTGCTTGAAATACATGTCTGTTTTAGATTGCTTTTCAACTTTGTCAAAAAGTATTTACCCAATATTTGTACAATTCGTCGTTTCAGATCAAACATTTATACAAAGAGAAATGTAAATACGAAAAGCAAATGAGTATTTCATTTATTAAATGAAGACACCCAGGTCATCCTGGCTCTGCAAAAAAAGTAATTATGCCCTAAACATAAAAAAGCGGCTATGTCCACAATCTGAGGCAAGAACAGCCGTTAACCATTTGCAGTGATTGGCCGTCAGTCCTTTACATCCCTGGATGGAAGGGCTTATTGTTGTAATAGCGACCTACTATTCTTCCTAGAATTGCTTCAATTCAGGCACATTGCAGGTTTTTAAGAGTATGAGAAGCAATTATAAGATTATGTCACAACATCTCAATTAGATTTAACTCCAACTTTAACTAGGCCACTCCAAAATCTTTACTTTTGGGGTGGCCTTGCTGGTCTTTTAGTTCATTATTCAGTTGCATGATTAAAGTGTGCTCAAGTTTAAGATCACAAACTGATGATTAGATACTCCCTTTAAAATCCTTTGCTCTTGAGCATTATTCAGTATCAGAGAAACAAACCATCAGGTAAGTCGTGAAGGTCCCGATGTAACAAAGCAGCCCAGTATTGTTACACTACCACCTGCTCCATGTCTGACTATTGGTATTTTTTTTTTTGTTCCTGGTTTAGTTTATGTCAAATTTACACGGAGGCCACATTTCAAAAATTGACACTTTGATTTCATCAGCCAACAGAATATTTCCCCCAAATCTTTAGAAACTATTAAGGCGAGACAAGTATTTGGCGAGACAAGTGTTTGTGTATTTCTTGGCCAGCAGTGGGTCTAACATTCGTACTGTGGTCTCTGTTGAACTATGAACTCTGGCCTTAACAGAACCAAATGTCAGCTGAATCTGCATTTATTATAAATATCTTTGATCTTAAAGTTTGTTTGACTTAAAACTTTCTAATGTGACAAAAAAAAAAAACATAGAAAATCTAGGGATAAAGGAACTTCTCAGGAGCTTATTCATATGAAGTCTGCCTTCAGTACATTTAGAGATGCGCTAGAAAACAAGATGCACATATTCAAAATTAAAAAAACTGGTAGAAATTAAGTGATGACTGATAAATGAAGTGAATTTCTCTTGATTTAAAGTAGCTTTTGACGGGTTAGTAATCATAGTTCAGTGAAAGTTAGTGTGCCTTCAAGGTCACCTGTAGAGCTGTGTCTATTATCCAGATGAGCTTCTACAATGTTTTCAGTTATCCATGTTGCCTTTGACACACAATATTATCTTTCCTGAAGCCCAGAATTCACAGAAGAGACCTTTCAAATTTTGGGGGAAAATCATTGTATGAGGAGAGGAATTGATTCTGTCAACAGCCAAAATGAAAAACCACTTTAGTTTTAAAAGCACTCACAGTCTGAGAAAAACCTTTTCTCGGTAGATTTAATATAGAGGTTTGCTATTGATATCCACTTGCTCAGAGACATTTTTTTTTATAGATTTTAGTTTTATACATGTTACTAATTAAATTTTAAGTTTATTCATTACATACTGCTGCTTCATAGATGAAAAAAGCCAAACAGACTTGTTGCTCCCAGTTCTTTGACTTACAAGGTTATGCTTTTACCAGAATATTGCCACCATGAAGTTACCATGCTCAGTTACTTTTATACTGCAGTCTGCTTGGTTGTCAATGGCAAAATAATCAAAAAGGGTATTTATAATCTTTATGCCACTAGTTTTTTTTTCAAGAGGGAAAAATATGATGGCCCAGCTTTTGCCATCTAGTCAGTCCTTGGCAATATTCAGTATCAGAGAAACAAACCACAAATGGTTAATCAAATCATTGAAAAACATACTGCATACATAACCAAACATCTAAACCAATGTTTGCTTCATGCTTAATTTGATGCCAATCACTCTGTATTATTCTTAATGCAGTCGCAGGAGAAGAAGTTGATGTATTGGCGAGTCTGCCCATGTTAGAGTTATATTTACCCATTTCAAAATACAGAGACAATCTACTCTACCTGAAGAGATAACCAATTATGTTTGTGGATGAACAGCAACACTGTGGCTCTGTGGGCCGTAAGTGTGTGATTCATTTGCCTGCGACTGCTAGGGTGACACTACATGCTTTTAAACATCACAGTACAGTCATTCAGTAATAGCAAGCCTTCAATCATCATGACTGTGCTCACCACAGTGAGTTCTGACCCGTCGGGTCTCGGAGCAAGAAACTCTGACGTTATCATCCATGTGTGCTTCTGAATCTTTGTGTGTAGTAGACCGGTCCTAAAACCAAAACCAATGCAAGAGAGTCACTTGAAATGTCTCTGCCATCAGATCTATATAGGCAAGGAAAAAGAATGAAGCTACTGTTTCAGTCAGCCCATTTCAACCTATAAAACCACGGTCATTAGGGCCAAAGAAATTGGCAAAACTTTGACCCTAAGAAGAAAATTGATTTAAAAAAAAAGGTAATAGCCAAATATCAAAAAATAAATGAGTTTGAAATGTTGGCCATTGGCTGCTTTATATTTAAAACAAATTCTCCCTCTACCAATGTAAAAAAACAAAATAAAAGACTGACTTGCATTTCATCCACAATTATGAGATAAGCTTTGAAACAATGAAGCATTAAAATAAAATAAGTTGTATGGTTTTCTTGGAGAGGTAGTGCAGGCAACTGCACTACTGCACCAACTTTCTTAGTGACGATGCTCCTCTAGCATGTTGTTTACACTGTTGGGAGGAATAAGTGGAACCCCATTTATAATTCCATTTATGAAATGTCCATCTTACAAAGAGTAATAGTAAACCATTTTCTTTAATCATGGTGATAACGGTGCATTCCACTAAAACATCCATTCGGCTGCTGATCCATGCACAAAGGGGGTCTAACTGCACAATGTTGTCTTTATGTAACAAAAGCACAGATTTAACCCAAACAATCCTTTGAAGTATCTGTATTCAATCAAACATGCTCCTTCACATATAATGTTCTTTTTCTACAATCACTTGAATGAAAACCTATTAAAAATGGGGTTTCTTCTTTTGAGCACTCTCTTCAGCCCTGGTTCGGTTACTGAAAAGACAGCTCCAACCTGTTGGTCACAGACTTGTCCACGGTCTGTGACAAATAAAACTCCACAATAAAATGTGGAGTTTTATTTTATTAATTGTTTTAAAGGGGCATTGTAAGGGCAAAAAAAAAAAAAAGCTGTTTATTGGCTTAGCAAAGCGCTGTGCCACAGAGAGCTGAAATGTACTCAGCTCTGTTTGCGCAGCGTGGTTCAATTCAGCACATTTGGGAACATTTGTGGAACTGCCCCTCAAGGTGTGTAAAGATTTCTGAAATACTAGCAGTTTGGTGGAAGACTGGTTGGCATTGTTGCCCCACAGCAAAAATATCAAAGGTTCAAATCTTGCTGGGGGCCTTCCTGTGCAGTTTCCATGTTTTCCACAACTTGCACCCAAGTACAAAATAAAACTCTAAACACTTCTTTTCTTGAGTTCTCATCTGTGATTCTGCACTGAAAATGTGCTGGTTAAGAGGTGGAACTTTTAGATACATTTATCTAGCAAAAGAACAATTGTTAGTCATCTTCATACAGTGTATTGACTACAAAGCTGTAATTATTACCACAATATGTGAAAAGGCTTGGAACACTTTTTCCCAGACAAAAAAAATAAAAAATGTTTCTCACTCCACAATACAAACCAGTAAAAGAAATACTAATTAGAAATGAAGACTGTGTCATAAAGGGACATTTTAATAACAGTGCAGGTGATGGGAACTTTACAAATCCTAATTTAAAAAGAAAATCTAATCAATAATTGAGAATTCAAGAGTAATTGGCATGAGACTTATTTTAACATGAGTTTTTCTAAGTTTAAGCTATTTAAAAATATATTGCAGAAATTTTTTCCCATCAGTTGACCCCCAAAAGAAAAAAAAAAAAAAGAAAAATCATAATTCCCCAAATCAATTGAGATTTTTTTAGGCTCAGTAGTTCGTTTGTGGCCTAGATTATCTAAATGTGGAAAATTAAGATACAAATTTGCTTGAAAACATTAAGCTTGGCTGGGTTTACTTCTCTCTGCACATAGTATGCATTTAAAGTGCAGTAATTATTATTTGGTCTTTAAACTGTAAAACATGTTTCAAAATCATCAATTATTTCACAAATTTCCTTATTTCTTTTACTAAATTACCAGACTATGTAAACACTGAGACCTGAACTGGGAGAGCCCACAATTATCTTACAATAAAACTGTTCTAAATTATAATAACATATCATCAGGCATTGATATGCCATTATTAAGAAACCACTGCTAATAACATGCTTGGCCTTTCATCAAAGCTGTTATTACTAAAAGCTTTGTCTGCTTCGCAACAAATAGGGAAGCTGCAGAGAGTCGAATAGCTGCAGCTCAATTATCTGTGACTCTAACCAGCTGTGTTCCAACTGTCAACTCGGTGCAGAATTGCTCTGCTGATATTTAGGAAATCAGTACAGCGCTCCCGACAAAAGTCGTATGTTAACATGGAGTATTGTCACCCTTCAGGTTGACAAGAGTTGAACAGAATTTTTATTTTTTGGAATATGACAGATGCAGACACTGATAGTTTAGATCAAAATCTAATCTATCAGGTTATATTTTGCTTGCCCTTTAAAGCTTGCTCTTACCGTGGAGGCAAACTGCTTATCAGAATTTAAATCTTAAGGCTCAATTAGGAAGACTACTTAAATGTTTATTCTATTGATTTATATATTGATTCAAAGTTTGTCTGTCCAACCCATCTCCTCGGATGACTAAAGTCATATTTTTTAAATTAAATGAATTCTTTTTTGCAATTTATTTTCTAGCAGTTTATTTTATTTTTTGGGGTTGTTGTTGCTTGCTTGAAATAAGCATAATAAAAAAAAGCCAAAGAAGATGAAGACATGAACAAACATCACATAAGACTGTGAAACAGAAAATGTTCTATGACCTGAGACATCAAAAAAATGTTTTAAGAAGTCGAAAGAAAAAGTTAAGTCTGAGCTATTCTGGCAGATCCACAACTCCTTCCCCTCCAGTGCTAAATCGGACCATGGCAGGTGGGCTTCTTTTTAGAGGACCTGAGGCTGCAATCTGAGTAGTAGTTTAATGTCCTGAGTGAATGGAGTAGTCCAGTTTTTTTTTATCATGCTGGGCCAAAAAGTGCTATAAATCTAACCAGTGAAATCTTTTGAAACATTTTTTATTTTTTTGCTTACGTCAGCTGTTCTCAGTGTCAACATCCCTCCAAAGCCACTTGCATCCAATTTTCATCAGTGGAAGCACTCAGGGAGCTTATTGGGAATCCACTTTGCATGACTGTAGATCATATGCTATATGCAAAAGATGAGTCAACATAAAATTTTCTAGTTTATAAAACAGTTTGAAGCTTTAGTTTTTAATACTTGACCTTCATGATTTTAGTTATTTTTACATTCAAAGTGACCAAATTTTGATGAAACATATCTGGGAAGAATCAGACTTATAGACTATAAGTTAGTGTCACTTTTAAAGTGTGCCATGTCAATCTTAAAATCCATGAGCAAAGACTTGATCAGTGGTCTACCAACCTCTCACCCTTGGTGCTCATTATTTTGCATACTTTAAATGTTTATCTGATGCAACGCACCTGTGCTAAACATGTGGGTTATTAATAGCTTTCTGAGAAAATTGACATCATGCTGGGGAGTTGATGCAATCATTTGTGTCAGGTGTGCAGGAGAAGGGCAACATCTGAAACAGTGGTTCCAAAAAACTTGTAGAACAAATACCATTTCAGTAAAAAAAAAAAAAAAAAAAATCCAGTTTCCCAAATACCACCATAATACAAGACATTTTAAAGCAATGTTACAACACGACTGGGAAAGAGATAAATACGTATTCACCAACAATTAGTTGAAAGTTGGGAAAAAATTAGGAAAAACTTAGGAAAAAAAAGTTAAAGATGAAAAAATTAATAGTTCAGCCAATGTTGGAATTACACTAAACCTGATCTCAAAATCCAACATGGCTACCCTTTATATAAAACTTATTGATAGCTGCAATTAAAAAAGAAAATTCCATTTCTATTTTATTTACCATTAATCCTTTTGATTTATCTCTCAAACATCTCACTTGTACAGCACCACACAACCTGTTTGGGTTAAACATAAATCCTGACAAATTTATTATTATGTTTGCTTGATGACCAAACATACTGGTTGGCAAAACCGACTAGTTTTTAATTTTGGGACTGGATTATAGTTGAATTCGTTTCAGATGGTAAATGAAACACTCCATGAGTGGCCACCAGATCTTTTTGGTTTCACAGCCATCTGGTTCCATTCATATGCGAGTTCTTGAAAATTTGTTCCTCTACACTCTCCTTTTGAGATGTTTTTCTCAAAAGGAGCACACTAAACAAAATTTTGTGTGCTTGAAAAACTCTTTTTTTAATGGTTGTTTGAACTTATTAGGTTTACATCTCAGCTAATTTGTTCGTATTTTATCTTCAAGATAATTGATACCGCAAAGTACCCCAAGTAGTAGTTTGAAATATTAGATGGGAACTATACAGAACAGTGGGCCTTAACTTAACAACTAGGATGAGCAAGTGCAGTTTCACAGCTTTGATCAAATACATTTTTCACATATTTGGATACATGGAAAATCTTGGATATTTCAACAGGCAAATGCCTTTGAGAAGTTTGTGAGTTTCATACTTTTGCATATCTGTTTATGTTAAAAAGATCTGAAATATAGATTTGACACCAATCATGTGTAAGAAGGTCACCTGCTCTGTTAACATGTCTTTCCTTTAATTTACAAAATGGGTCTACACAGTATGAAATATTTAGCTCACAAGAAAATATGCAACACTGGGCTAATGAGAAGGAGGCAAAGCATTAATAGGAGTTTTTGGTGACAAAGGACACCCAGTCTATTTTTTTTATATACTATTTAGTTTTTTTTTTTTTTTTTACCAACTATGGTCAAAATGTAGTCCAAAACACACACAAAAAGTGAAAAAACAAAACTGAGCAAATATTTATGTCAGTGGGATATGTTAACCTTAGAGGTAAAGGACTAGCCAGTCAGAATTTCCACAGTGCCAATAGCTCATTCATATTTTCTGCTATGTCTTTCCCCAAAAAATATTTGCCTACAAACATTTTCAAAGTGGTGAAAGCTTAACCAAATCTTTCAACACAAAAGGTCAGTGTAATAGTGACTTTCTTTACAACTTCAAAATAAGAGTCTTAAACCCTATTTCACTGTGCAAAGTCACATGATGAGAGAGCGAGGGACTCTTTTTGTCTGCCTTTGTTTCATCTTCCTTCATGTCTGTTTTCTTTGCTGCCATTTGACCCCATATTCTCTGTGGCGTCTCAAATAATCCTCATTACAGGCCTTAACAATATCAAATAGACATATTCAAATTTCAGCTCATTAAACCAAAATGCTTAGAAGGAGGTAGACATCTGTTTACTTTGTCAACAAAGTATCATTTTCTTGCATCATACTGCAAGAAGATGAAAAACACAGAATGTAACACAGGAAATGTAAAGTATATGGTGTTCTTTTGTCCACTCCTTTAGAAAGACTGATTTATGAGGGTAACTGCAGAGATCTTGGTTAAGTAGAGTGCATGCATTTGACAAAATGCCTTTCTTGCTCTGAGTTATTTCCCACCTTAATTTGGACCGTATTGTTGCAAGAAATCAGCCCTATACAATAAGATTTCACAGAAGAGTTGAGTGGGACTTAAAAACACTGAGCTAATAAAACCTTAACTGCTTCCATTTTTTTTTGTTACGATAAAGAGGAATTGACATCTATAATCTTGTCTGAATTGCACAAAACCTCACAATTTCTAATTCAAATTGCTCCCTTTTTGCTTTGATGTGGGGAATCTATCATGGGGCAGTTTTCACTTGTTACTTTCACGTCAGCAGAGGTCTGATTGCACCCGTCGAGGACTACAATCATTGCTCCCATTTCCTTTTTTTTATTTTCATGACTCAGTCAGAATTAATTCAACTGCCCTTTACTAGATTAGACTTCAACCAGGCAACAAAGCACCCGACCATCTTTATACAATATAATTTATATTTTGACAGATTTACACCCACACAAGAAACTTTCAGACAGAAATCTCTAAGTATTAAGAGAAAGTCCATATCCAAAGCTATTGATCACTCTTTATAGGTTTTTATGTGGATAGCCCATTCAGGGTTTTGCAGTCCTCAAGATTGGTTCAAAACAAAGTCAATATGAGGCATTAGTTTCCATTTAAAGAGCTAATTACCTCCAGGATTATACTCTAGCTAAATAAACCCATGCATGGCTTCCTTGCCCATCTTTACATCTAATTACTCAAACCTTAAATATAGCAAAGACTTGTTTTACAAAATATGATTATTTTGTACTTTAGGAAGTTATTTCCACATCAGAAAAATTTATTCACCACTGCAATGGGAGAAGAAAAAAAAAAAAGGTGTTTTTTTTCTTGATTTGCTCCGCTCTTCCATGTACATGATTAAATGTATTAGAAAAGTTCATGAGTACATGATAATCCACATCTGTGGGGGTGCGTCATTGTGAGCAGGTCTCTGCAATAGGTAGTAATTTATCTGCTTTTATTATTTAAGTCACCGAGTATATTACTGACATATAAAACGGTTTGTTTCCTCTGACAAGTTATTGTGTATCACATAGAGGAATCTAAGTGACATTTACTGCAAATGTATAACAAAGGAAAACTAGCTTATTAGTTAGTGACACTTGAATATGCGCTCCACCTCTTTAATGTAGGCTTAGTTATTTATTAATGTCCTATTTGTTAAATTATCTTCTTTATAGTTACATCTAAAAGTTATTTTAAGACAGCTGCAGTGAGCTTGGCGGAGATTCCTGTGCTGCATACTGAGTACTCTGAGACATCAGTGTAACTTAATCAATATGCAGCAGCCCTAAAAAACACACTGTTGCCCTTGATGGTAATTGTTCCAGCTTTTTTCAAAATACAGTACATAAAGTTTGAAAGGTTTCTCAATTTACAGCTTGCATTCACTATGAAAGGGAGCAGCTTAAGTTCGTCACAAACAAAAACAGCTACTAAATAAATAAAAAAAATAGCTATGAATGTTTTTATGCACGAGACTCAGACTGACCTCTGACTGTGGGGTTCTCCTCTCATCCAAAAGTATGAAAAGTTGTACTTGAGTATTTGCTAGAAAATGTTACCACGATAAAGAAAGCTGCACTGTGGTGTCAAGCACATTACTTGCTAAATATTAGAATGCTAGGATGCTGATGTGTGCATTTACTTCAGAGCGCTACTGTGGCAAACTCAGCCTTTGCAGAACTGCTTGTTAGCACAACTCTCCACTAACATGACAATGAAAACTGGGACAATGTAGAACATTTCAGCTATAAGATATATAAACAGCTAAACTTTTTTGTTTGTTTTGTTGACTTTTGTATGTACGAGATCCCAATTATTTCCAACCACATGAAATCTGAGTAAAGTGCACAAGGAAAACAGGCAAACAGCAATCCTGTCCTGCAGTTATGTGAAACTGAGCTAATACAAAGGAACATTCATACAATTTGTGAAAAAGTATCAATACTCTTGCCATTTTTGCTCCCCTTCCCCCTAACCTGACCCATGCACATATTGACAACAATTTCGGTCTTGAGTGCAACAATAGCATTTGATTAAAATATTTCACTGTAAGAACAGAAAAAAACAATGCGTAACGGGGTAAATCCTGTGGCTCAGTGGTAAAGCAGGTGGACCATATGCTGTGCCTACACTCAACCCAGCTGTTCTGGGTTCAATTCCCAGGCTCTGGGCCATTTACTGAATCTCTTACCCTGCTCTATTTAACCTCTTGCCCACCTTCTAATTTAAAAAGGCCACTCCTGCCAAGAAAAGTGTAATAAAAATTTGTAATGGGGGACATATGCTCTCACAGTACTGCATCTATATCAAGTCAGCTGTAAATAATAAGGCTAATTCCAGCTATCTAGCTAAAATACATTAAAGACTCATCTTGTCGCTTAATATCTTTAATAATCTTCAGTTTTCATAATGACTATTTTCATTACACTCATTCAACTCAGTTCAGTTCATGTCACTTGATTTGCAAAATGCCTTGTAAAAGACTCCAGACTATTGTGCAAACATGGTTACTTTGTTGATTCCATTGATTGATCACAATATCACAATATCCAATCCTGGAATATCCTTTTTTTTATCCAAAAAAAAAAAGGATATTCCAGTAAGTAAATGCAAAAGATCCTCACCTTATCCCCCAAATGTACCTTCTAGATGGTATTCCTAACTCTGTCTTTAGAGAAAACAACCCTGACTCCCCTTCTTCTCAGCTACCATGCAAATTCTCCTAAATCCAGATCTCTTAATATGTAGACCGTGTAATACACACAAAGAGCCTCGGAAGGCTCAAAACTGTACTTCAGAGAACCTAAACACAGACCCACACCAGCACCACCACCAGATCAGTTCTGCCTGTTTTGCGCTGTTTTAGGGCTACGTAAAGATTATGCAAATGAGCTGCTGCTGGCCAAACCCTCCTAACTCTGTTTACATTAGCGCGTCAGACCCGTGAAAATGGTTACAATGCAGACAGTGGTAAAACCTAACAGCTTTGACCCCAAAGCAAACCCAAAAGCACAATAAGTCAGCACAAAAACCGATATTTTTTAAAGCAATTACGACCCTTTTCAATTATATATTTGTGAGGCTAAAAAAAAAGAAGCACTTCTCTCAACATGGGATTAAAAAAAAAAGTCTTGGTAATGTCCAGATGTCTGACACGTTTTCATAAGCACAGCATCTTCTCATTGTAGACGATTTACAACAATCCCGACAGTAAACGGTTAACTTATGGTGAGTGTGACACAGGAGGCCTCATTTAGCACCGCGTTAGCTTATGCTAACTGCCATGTTCCAGCCAAACAACAACACAAAACACATAACTTTACTATGTAGCCTACTTACATCGCTGTCATCTGCTGATTTCTGATGAACAGTAGGAACAGAACCTTCCTTTGGTCCAAGTATTTTTGGGAAATCTCGCCGTGTTCTGTTGGTAGTTTTCAGAGGACACCTTCCAAAACTGATTAGCGCAAACTTCTTTGGCAACATCGCAGGGACATAGCCAGCAAAAACGAAATTAAGCCGCGCAACTCTGTTCTTTGTGGCTGGGAGAAAATACATGGCACAAGTTATGTATTGCAACCCATAACAAAACATGTTCCTTCACGTTTTGAATGAAGTGGGCGGTGCTCCTCTTGGGTTGCCAGGTGAGGGGCTGGGCTTGGTTTGAGGTTGCTTGGTAACAAATTGTGACGCCAACAATTTACCGGTCTTTAAATAGGCTGTGTTTCAGAAATCAGCAGAACATTTACTTGTTCCCAAAAATTACCTGGGTATCGTTCTTTTTGCCCTTCTTCTTTTTCTGGAAGCAGGAGATGCAAAAAGTGAAATTTTGCACATTAGTGGACCTTTAATTCTGGCTTAGGAATGGCTACACAATAGTTTGTTTACACCAGGGAATAAAAATAGGAAGAGATTAAATCAAAACCAGTAATTTAAAGAATTGGTGCAACTATGCTCATGTGTAAGCCAGAGCTCAAATCAAGAAATATTAGCTTAAAGGGGGACAACATCTTGAAGTTTCACCTGCCAAACACAGACAGTGCGGCTTTAACTCTCATGCCCAGGTGGTTTCAAAACCATTTTCACCTTGAAACACGTGACTAAGACACTTCATGAGCTCCTTAGGAAGCATCTTGTAAGTGACAACAGCCCAAACGTTTCACAGGATGGGTGACTTGTGTCAAAAGCAAAGCAAGTGTTGATTACTAGAATAATAAAAACCTGGAAAACCCATCATTAGAACCGAGGAAGCCTTTTGAACGAGAAATGAAACTTAAAGACTACAATTGCCTTGTTTTAAAGGCACTTATAGCTTATAGTACTGAATAAAATTAATGGCAGCATTTGGCATATAAATGTCACTTGTGCATATTTCAAATCAGAGTAAAAGGGCATAAAATTAAATTGACAAAAATGCTATGACTCAATCTGAAATACACTAGCCATGCCAAAGCATCTCACATATTTGTTTTGAACTATTGGAAGTAAACTTGTGGTATAACCTAAGCACATTTGAGCTTAAGATCATACACTGATGGCCCAATGTAACTGAAAACACTACCTCCAAAAAGGTTTAAAATGTGAGACAAACCTTTGTGTTGTGTTGGATGACATTCCCCCCCCCCAAATTCTTATTATTGAATCGTTAACACTGACCTTAACTGAGGGAAGTGAGGGCTGTAATCCTTTAGATGTTGTTCTGTTTCTCTTATGAGTCATTGCCACACTCTTGGCTTGGGATGATTATGGTAGGCCGTCCCCTCCTGTGAAAGTTCACCACTATTCCATGTTTCCCCAATTTGTGGATAATCACTTTTAATGTGATATGCTGAAGTTCCCAAAGGCCTTCAAGACTGATAGACGTCATAGATTTTGTTTCCCCATCTGTTTTTGCATTTCCTTAGATTGGGGCATGAGGTAATGCTTTCTGAGATCATTTAACCTACTTTGGGCTTTTCTATTTGAGGGATTCTTCATTCGACAGGACTGGTATTAATCATAATACTGAACTCAACTGTGGTTAATTGGTTAAATTCATGTATTGAAGTTCAGACAAACTCTTAAAGTGAAAATTCCTCTACACTACTGCATAGTGTAAAAAAAAATGAAGACAAAAAAATGAAGAAAACCTTCAGTTAGGCACTTAAATGTAACTTTACAACTTTTGCTCTAACATGTTCTCAACTTGCAATTTTATTCTTTAACTTAACTGTAAGTGGTAGAAAAAAAATCATTGTAACAAGTGACTTCAGAAGAGGAACTACAGTATAAGTTGCATTGACTTCAAACATGACATTACAACAACTTTTAATGGCACATACTGAAACCAGTTCTTGCCACTAAAGTGTATTCTCTGCAGATGTTGTACAGAATCTATTAGAATTGGGCAAAAAAAATACTTTAGAGGAAATAAACTACATTTAAAGCCCCATCAGTGCTTCCTGGTGAGCAAAGTCTAAAGCAGCTGTCATTTCTGGGCATCTGTAACAATTATTGATTTAAGATAAACATTTGAAAAAAAGGGGGAAAAGTTGAACGTTATGACGCGTGTATGTAAGGAAAGGTTCCCCTTTTAAGCCACGACTCGATGTGGGAGGCTCACAAATAGCCTCTGTGCTCTTAATAAGCAACACTTTAATTAGACTAGAAACACAAAGAAAGAAATCTGCCTGTTGAAAACCTGAGTGTTATCTATCAGAAGCGCTGGCCAATTAACAGAATAATTAACTGAACTAACGTCTCTCTTAAATGACTGTAACAGGCCGCTGTGACAGCGACGAGTGTATTTTAATTAAAGTGCCCTCCAGTTACTGGGTGCATTTATAAAGCCCGCAAGGGATGCTTTCCCAGTGAAAAGATATGTTCGTTGCAGCATGTGCATTGTGAACACTTTGTCAACGTGGGCCAAATTGGTCGCATATTGTTCGTCAAAGCTAAGTGGGAACAAAAAAAAAAGAGAGAAACACAAAAAAAACAACTATTATTCTTCCTTGCTTACACTAAAAAGCTAATCTTCTCTGCCAGCTCTGTGACTTTCCTTATGGGCATCCAATGAAGCATGCAGATCAGTCGAAATTAAAGAGGGATCTGTAATGAAACTCCCCACAAAGCCCTCAAGAGTAACAAAATAACAAGACAGCCCATAAATAAGACACACTGAACAAGATCACAAATGATCAAGACGTGCAGGAAGTAGAAAATGGGATAATAAGCGAGAGCAAGAAGTCTTCCTGGTACTTTATTGATGGGTCTACATTGAGTCTCCATGGAGAGAAATGTTTCAGAGTGTAACGCAGAAATGTCATGTAGCTGTCACATGCTATATTTAAATTAAGGAATGAAATGTCTCTATTAAAGGCATTCAGTTTGAAATGCAAATCAATGACATCTTTAGGAGCCCTGGCTTTGAGATGATGGAAGACTGAGTTCACTTTCTTAACTGCATGATTTATAAGACAAACTAGTGATAGTATTTGAAGTTAACAGCTAAAGCCTAATTCTTTGATCCTTAAATGACAGATGTTTTCGATGCCAGTGTCCTCTTTTTTTTGGATGAAAATGTCAAACGATTAACTTAAACTTTTGCTCTTCAAAAACTGATGGACACCTTTGAGAGAGTCTCCAAATATAAATAGCTGATTCTACAGATGGGTAGAAGCCAGTTACTCCTCAATCCAGTAAAAATGTTCTCTGTGGAACAGATTGAGGACGGAGAAAGGTAAGTGTATCGCAATAGCCGAGGTCACTGACGTAGCTTAAAAGCTCCACAATTTCATGTTCCTCCTGTGTATGAGACTGACCCAGAGACACTGAACGGTCTGGACATTGCTGGACTGTGCCTGACATGCCTCTTCTGTGTTGTAAGGAGATCTCAGATGACATCTGTGGAGTTGCAGACTGGGGGTTGTGGTCCTAGTATTTAACAAGAATGTGTTCCAATAATTGGTTGACCACACTATTCTTCCCTGAGAAAGTTTATTCTGGGGTGTTGAAGAAGAGACTCCAACAGATTGCTGAATTTCTAATCGAGGAGATTACCACCTGGATTCCCTAGTTGGTCTAGTGTGCACTGAAAGCCATGACTTGAATAGGCAATCCTATTCAAGTCATGGCTTTCAGTGCACACTAGACCAATTTGTAGGCAAGTGCGAAGTGGCTAGGATGTGAGTCAGTTCCTCCAAGTCTGTTGTCATGGTTTACAACTGGATTGCTCTGCCTCAAGCAAAAGAGTTCAAGTATCGCCATGAGCGATATTAGGATAGAGAATCAGATGGTCTGGCAGAGTGGAGCCCTATTTGCAGTAATGCCTCTCTCTTCTGTTGTAGTGGAGTAAGAGCTCTGCCAAAAAGGTGCAGCTCTTAATTTGCGTCACTCACTCACTCTGGCAGCTCTGCTTGGCTTGACCAATGCCTGTCTCCTATTGAAAGAGTTGTAATTTAGGGCAGTTATAGGAAAACTTTTCCACCACCATTAGTGAGCTTCTCTTCCTCACTTAAATACTTATTACTCACTTGCATGCCTGAGGCAATCTTAACAAGTAGAGGGAAAGAGGCTGGTATCAGGATACAGCCTCCAGGTTCCCTGATTGGACTGGGGCTGTTCCTTGTTTTTGCCATATAACTGAGCGAATTAGTGATGATGCTTATCCTGTGATATTCAGCTATGCTGCTCATTTAAGCCACACGAGGTTCACAAACTGTCCTCTTTGTTTAACTGCTTACCAAACATTAAGTAGTGGTTGAATAATCTACTTACAGATAAAGCCAGATTTTGATACCGGACAGTGGCATGTATGACAATAAACAGCAACTGAGTGACTCAGACTCAAAACATTTATATTTGATTAAGCTTTTTCTCTAAAACATAATTTAAAATACATTGTAAAAACATCTCAAAACTTATATCAAGAGTGTCAACAAGTGCACTTGAATGACATGTTTACTTGTTCCTACAAGAAGGATCTTGCTTGTCTTCAAGTTGTCAAAAACTCTGCTCCAAGAATACTGGCTCGCTCAAAAAGATGAACTTGTATAACTTCTATTTTAAAGTTGCTACACTGGTTGCCAATCAGATCCAGGTGTCATTTTACATTTTTAGTCTTAACCCTTCAGAGCTATGAGACAAGATCCTTCCTATTTACCCACTAATTTACCCAATTTAGATGAATGGTATGTCTATAGATTAACAAGTCATGCTGGATGTTACATTTATAGCAGTAGCCCCTACACAAGTGGGAAAGAATTGATAAATGTATATACTGTAGTTCTATCCAATCCATCAATCTATTTCTGCACCTGCTTAATCTTTTCAGTAGTCAAAAGGCACAGGACAGGTCACCAGTCCATCACTGGGCAAGATGGATTGCATGGGGAAAAACATATCAAACCAGAGGGAAAAATGTGTTTCTCAAGTTTATTTGATTTGTGGTTATCAAAGACAATGCCCAAGAACATAAGTTATGAAAAAAGCCTTCATGGTGGGGAGGTTTGATATGACATAGCACTTTAAAAAAAAACATATATTTATTTCAAATCTTAAAACAGCAAAATAAAAAAAGGAAAACAAACGACAATGGTGGAGACAGAAAAAATGCTTAAAAAGGACCTAATCATCATTGGAGAGCTTCTTTTTGGTGAGCCTCGGGACGGCTCGTGTATCGGTGCACCATGAGTTTATCACTCTTCATTCAACCTAATCATTGTTTATCGCTAGCAGTGGAGTGACAGGTGTTCGTGGTTTGATCTAAGTGCTAAGGGCCGATCAGAGTCCCCACTGCCGCCGCCCGAACACTGTTCACTCAGATATACAAAAAAGAATAACCAGGCACATGGTTATGACATGGCCCCTTAGACTTTAACCTCACACACAGGCACACATGATCACACACGTCCTTCTCTGCTTTTCACTCTCTCTTTCACACACACACACACACACGAGCACACACACTGTACAGTATACAATGCACAAGCCCCAGGCGCACAAAATTAAGACCGTTAAAAACACTCGATAAAAGCACAACATGGTTTCAGTGAAATTAATTGCACGTGATGACATGAAATGGAGGAAGCACGGTGAGATGACGAGAAGCATGGCAAGAAGAGGACACAGTACATTCAGTAAACAAAAAACAAAGAAAAGTACATGAGGAAAAACAAGGCAAGATTAGAATCAAAACCACTGGAAAGAATTAAATAAAAATCAAAACACATAATTTGATTTTTTTTGTTTGTTTCTTCAGTCATTGATTCGAAGCTCGTACTGGGGCGTGCCAGGCTAACAGTAGTCCCAGTGTCATTTCAGGACGGACAGCTCAGCCCGATTGCGTGGAGATCTTAATTGTTTTTTATTTCTTTTTTCTTGATTTGTTTTAAAAATCAATGTTCACGTCTACGTATCTCTACAAACCCAACGTCAAAACGTCAGGTGGGGGCGCTGGGGAGAGGGAGCAGTGGTAGGGTGCAAGTCTTCCGTGACCTGACGTATGCACAGGCATTTACAAAAGTGCACGCACTCATACACGCCTTCGCAGATACACACACTCGCACACACACACAGAGTGCATTTTGTTCCTATCACCCCTGGGTGCAGGCTATTTCTTTTCTTCTCAGCTTAGCGCAGCGTGTACGCCTCTTTCTTCTGTACAAAAAAAGGCAGCCTCCTTCCCTGGAACCGGAGACTACATGTTTCTCCATACTCTTCTTTTTTTCCCTACTGTCTTCTTTTTTTACTTGTTTTGAGAGTTGAGCAGTTTGTCTGCCTCGGGGTACAGTGGGTACTTCACCGTCTCAATTTTCTCCTTGACCTTGTAGGAGGGGTAGAGGCCTGTGCGTCCCAGCTTGCGGTTGATGCCTTTGGAGTATCCGTCCCAGTGGTTGCCGGCCACGCCGATCACGTCACCAGGCTCCAGGGGAATGTCCTCGCTGTTGCGTGGCTGGTGCGGGTAGATGGCGATCTGATTGTGGGCGTTCTGACCTCCGAAATAGTAGATGTCATCTAGGGAGTAGAAATAAGAGGAGGCGTCCGGATGGAGTGTCTGCATGATCTCATAGGCTACACGGCAAACCTGACAAAAAAACACAAGCAAGGATTATTTTTACAGTCTAAAAAGGTGCTTTCAAATTAGTGAAATAGTGCCCTGCAAAATAATTAATACTTTTTAAACTTTTCCACATTCTGTCACAACACAACAACAAGCTTTAATAATAAATTAATACTGAACGGCTTAGCACCACAACGCATTAAAAATCTGCTGCTGTTGTATCAAACTTCCAAACCCCTCAGGTCTTCTGGTTCTGGTCATCCCCAGAACCAGAACCAAATGAGGAGAAGCGGCATTTAGCTTCTATGCACCACAAATCTGGAACAAACTTCCAGAAAACTGTAAAACAGCTGAAACACTGACTTCCTTTAAATACTACTAAAAACCCACCGGTTTAGAGTTGTATTTGAAACGTAATCATTAACAATGGCACTTTACTTAATGTCATGTTTTGATTGTTGATTCTATGTTGCATGACTTTGTGTTTTTGTGTTTGTTATGATGTAAAGGACTTTGAAATGCCTTGTTGCTGAAATGGGCTATATACCGTATTTTCCGCACTATAAGGCGCATCTAAAACCCTTCAATTTTCTCAAAAGCCGACAGTGCGCCTTATAATGTGGTGCGCCTTATAATGCGGTGCGCCTTATAGTGCGGAAAATACGGTAAATAAAATTTGATTGATTGATTTGATAAGTTTTGTTGAGATTGTATGTGATTGACAAAAATATATTACATTTTTTAACAAGATGGAAAATGACCCATGGTGTTTGAAAGTGCCTTATGGGCTTTTATTCAACCCCCTTTACTCTGTTAGCTGGGTCAGTTATTTAAATATAACCAAAGGTAAATTGAGTCAAGTTTGTTTGAATAGCAGATTTCAGCAACAAAGCAGCTCAAAGTGACTTACATGAATCAAACATAACACAATAATAAATTATGAAACAAGCAAGATGTGAAGACATAGTTGCAGTAATCATTCCGCCTGAAGATAAACGCATGGGAAGTGTTCCAGAAATGTTCTTCAGGTGATAAAAGGCTGACTTTGTAATTAAGTTTATATGTTTCTGAAGGTTCAGATCTGAGTCCATCACTACACCCAGATTTTGGGCCTAATCAGTAGTTTCTAGCTGTAATAACTGAATCTGTGTGCTAACTCTAGAGAATAACTTCAGTTTTGTTTCTTTTCAGCTGACAAAAATGTTATGGCACATCCATACATTGATTTGCTGCACACCTTTGTTCGTTGCTTGGATGGGTTCATAGTCATCTGGTGACATCGTAATGTAGAGCTGTGTATCATCTGCGTAGTTATGGTAACTTATCTTATTTGTGCTAAAGGAGCATGTAAATATTAAATAGAAATCCCCCAGGACTGAACCCCACATGCGACTTCTACATTTTAGCTAATCTCAATAATTTCTGTGAACTGCTGTTGTGGTTATAATATGACAAAGGGTGAAAAACGTCAAGTGGTATGAATACTTTAGCAAAGCACTGTGTTTCTATAGAATAGAGGGATAACATAAAATGAGCTAAGCACCTTACTCTGTGAGATCTTTGATGTAGGTTTATAAACCAAGATTATATGCTGGCATCAAGGAGCTCTCACTTTATTTTTAGGACTGGAATAAGGCCTTTGCACTTCACATAAAAATTTGCAATAAACACGACTTTGGAAGCCAAAATAATCGAAGGAGTGATGCGACATCAAAGCTGTAGTAAATGGGGTAATTGCTTCTGCGCTTTGAAACGTGAGGGAAAATAGGACAATGGGGTTGTTGACAATCACGAGTGTCTTTAATGAAGTTGTTCCAGTTTGGCTTGTGACAAAGTAGAAAACATCAACTGTTGCTATTTTTTTTTTTTTACAGCTGTAAAATATTTTCTGTCAGCAGAAGGTATCAGAAAACGAAATGCACATCAGATAAATTTTTTAGTGTAAAAATTAATGCATATGATTTTCAAAATAATACAGTTCTGGGCAATTTGTTCTCTAAAGTTGCAAAGAAATTGCTACCTCTCAACCAAATTTTTTGTTTTCCATATTACACAACATTCAGTTAAATTTTTAATAAACTCCATTAAGAAATGCTATATAATAGCATGCACGGTTATTTTTCAAGCCAAGAGTCAACTGCTGTGAGCAAACCTGTGAGGAGAACGTGCAGACCAGGAAGTCCGTCTGAGACAGGAAGTGGATGTCCAGGATGACGCCTCTCAGTGAGTTCTCGGTGTAACGGTTGTGAAGGCCTGCTGACCACGAGATGGAGTTATCGCTGATGAACTCATAGTCCGGATACCTGAGGAAAGAAACAAACAAATGAAGATGATGAGTGCTTTTTAAGATGGTTTAACCTACTTCATGTCATCAGACAGGTTGTATTTAAGTGATTTCTTGATTCAACAGGAATGGGTGTTGCTATTTTACTGAAAACACTTTAAACTTAGTCACTTAAGCCACCTATAATTAAACAAGTGGGGCAATCATATTTTCATTCAGTGGTGTGGGTAGTTTTTTTCTATAATAAACAGCGATCATCATCAAAAAACAAATTTTTATATTCATCCAACCTATCTTTGATCATTTAAATGTGACAAAAAAAAGCAAAATAAATAAACAGATATGTAAGGGAGAATACTTTTTCACTGCACTTGAGCTGTGATTACAAAATCACAAAAACTCACTTTGTCTTAGCTTCCTGCAGCAGGGAGGGATCGTCTGTGGCCAAATAAACCCGCTTCTTGTCAAGATTGACGCGTCTGGCTAGAAGCTGGAATTGTTCCTCCACGTGCTTCATGTACTCCTCTATTGGATGGAAGGCCGCCTCTGTGCCCACCTTATCCGTCCTCCTTACATGGACCCTGAAAAATCAAAAACACATGATTATATAGACGAGCACTGCAGGCCACAGATAATTTCGATACTTTGATGTTTTTCAAAAGAAAAATAAAACATGTCAAACATGTGAATTAATATTTTAAATTTAGTAAGTACTGATCTTGCCAGTTCATCAGAACTGCACTTCCACTTCAGATTCCAACTTAAGCGCAAAACAGCAGTCTGCTTTTCATGCCAAAATACAATCAAATAATTCATTTCGTCATCGATTTCTCCTTTTATTTAATATAATGTGCTGATCCCTGAAGCAGAATTAAAACTTTTGAAAAATCTAATTTTATACTGCATGTCTACAAAAACCTGTATTGTTTCTTTTGTCCTAGTCCATTGTGATAATTACAGTTAAGTTGTTCAACACAAATACTTTTTGTGGTACAATACAAAGATGTCCTCACGCTATGAAGAGTAATGTTTTGGTGCAATTATTTTTAGGCATAAATCTATTTTAATTTTTAATACAAAAAGTGAGACGTGGTAAAAGAGATTTTGCTTGTAAGAACATTTAAAAAAAAATATTAGTCAAGGTGATGGAAGCTTTGTGTGACAGCAGTCACATTATTTGCTGAATGGAAAAAATAATTAATGAATTCATTAACAACTAAAACAAACAAATACTAATAATAATACTTTTATAACAAGTTTATGTCAGATCATGATTTCTTGGTTAATGTCAAGTTGTCATAATGAAGACATTCTGAATAATGTTTCATGATTTACCAAATGACACTTTATGACAACAGTCATAAATTTTAATGAAGACTTACTCATGTTCATGACAGGTTGTTATGTCATGTTTATGATGGTGTCATGACAGTCTTATTCACAACCGGTCAAATAAAGTGTCACCAAAAGGACTAAGGCACCATAACATTAATGCTTTAAGCTTCCTTTCCTGGAATCTTTTTTAAAAATTCTCCAGCTGTTTTAATAAAATAAAAAGCCATTGAAATTACCCAATTTATAAATGATTTTATTGTTGCAGCAGGAGAGCTATAGGAGAAAAACAAAGCTATGAGGAGACTGTGACAAACAGGGAATTATAGTAGAAATCATAGGGAGATTCAAAGACAAAGGAAAGAAAAGAAGTAATGAGCCCAGTTGTCATTCTTTTTAGCATCCTGTTCATTGCTTCCAGGGAAGAAGGAGAAAAACAGAGAAATCATGGTCGCAGAATTTACATGTGAGGATAAGAGCACAGCTTGAAAATATAAAAAGACAAGTACTCCCTCTCTGGCACAGAAACAACCCTTAAACTGATGGAGGACGAAACAAAATTTCTTTCTATCCTGAATTATTCAATGATGAAACCAGCTGCCACTAAATCTGCATTGTGACATTTAGATTCACATTTAGATTCGGGGAGCAAATGAAATTTCCAAATCTGAGAGATCTCCCATTTAAGTCGGAAAAACGAGCGAGCATTTTCACATTTTCCGTATACGAGCTGCCCAACCTGTCCATGAACCAAGTATTTGTCCAGACATACAGAGAGTGAAGCAAAAAAATATTTTACCAACCAGTAGAGTGACTGTGAAAGACATTCTAGTAGCTAATTGGTGCTAATTGGGGCCTGTTCTCTTAATTTTGAAACAAGTTGTAATTTTCTTGGCATCATTTTCCAGTTTGACCATCCAACACTGTCCTGGATTAGTCTGGCAAGAAGATTGTTTGAAAGTGGAGATGGAGATTTGGAGGTAGTTGTCCTTCCTAATTAAAAACCACTTTGTGAAATGCAGCAGGGAAACAGCTCCACTACATGACACAGTAAGCGCCATGCTTAACAGCTTTGGTTTTAAAGGCTTCTCGTATCTTAGGGTTCTGACACATTTTCCATTTCAACATTTTTTTTTTTACTTTTCCAGACCAGATTTTGCTGGCAGATTTTCAAATGTTTTGGACATTTAAGACCGATTTAGATTTTCCTTGACATTGCTTAAAGTTTAGTAGTTTAAAGTAATAGTATTGAATACTGTTTATTTTACAGTTTGTGATCTTTGATATTTTTTCTGCAAAAAAGTGGAGTCTTAATGTTTTCTTTGCTGGCATCTAAGCCAGACCTAGTTTTAAAATAAAAGATTCAGCTGAATAAATAAAGAGCACTAAAATGGCCCTTACTTGATTCCTCAGTGTGCTTTTAGCTTTGGGTTTCCAGTCAGTGACTCAAGAAACAAAATAGTGATGGTGATGATATTAATCTACAGTTGTGTTGTGGATTTACCAATAACTAATATAAAACTCAAAATGTTTGTAGAAAATTTGATTTTCAGAAGTTATAAGGCCTGGGTGGAAGAAAGTCTGGAAACTCCAACATTTTCCAAACTTTTCCAGACCTGGAAGGGAATACTTTCTTGACACAATAAACATTCTTGTCATTGGGGCCAAATAGTTCAATCTTTATCTTCTCTGGCCGAAAACAGTTTCTCCAGAAGCCAGTCATCTTTTACATGCAACCAGCTGCAAAGTTTTTCTCTTTAAAGCATGGTCTACATTTTTGGCCAGCAGCCTCTTGGCCTGTTGTGACGGTGGGGTGAGAGGTTGGAGAAGGAGAAAGCAATGGTGGTTAGCCACTCTAACCCAAAACAGCAGGACGCACTGTTGAAGTATTCCACACTTTCACTTTATTTCACTTCGTCCATGTAAAGCCAGATCTCCACGGTACTAACATTATATTCTCATACACGAGAAAAGTAAGGATAGTTTTCCGCTCTGCACCTCATCATCACGATGCTTCTCTCTACAATGACGTGGAAAATGAGTTCTCACTCTGTACAATAGTACAACAAAGAAAAAAGGGAATAGGCGCCCCCTTGTGGTGATACCTTCTCATCTCTAGGAACCAAGCGGTAAAATGACTGTTACGCTATGGCAAAGTGAAAAATTCTTTACTGAAGACAATGATAATGGTGTTCAATAGGTTTCCAGCAAGCAAACACTTGCACATTTCCCCTCTGGGAACTGCAAAACCCATCCACTGGGTCAAGGATCCATTGGAACATCTTGGGTGAGGAAATCCTCAGAGGGACAAAGAATTGTTGTCTTTTATCTGTTCAGTATCTTTCAACTGATTTACGGATCGCAATGACTTCTTTTAACCGCTGTGCTGCATCCACTACCTTTATATATATATATAAAAAAAAAACTCAGGCAAAAGCACAAAAAAAAAGTGCCTCAAAGGTTCAAGGAAAAAGAATAAACAAGCTATACCTAATTTCTGCTTCTGGCAGGAGATCAATCAGTGCCTGTTCAAGGATGCTCTGATTTATTTACGTGGCAAACACAAGCCAAAGAATGGAGGTGAGAACAGAAGGTTGAGTGGGTGACACGGATGTTGGAGTGATTCATTTGGTCTTCTGTCTGTGATCGGACAGAGGTCCTGACATCAGGCTTTGTGAGGAGCCCTCCCTCCTGCTCACCTCCTTCTTTCATGTCTGCATTTCTTTGTTCCTGTGAAACCTCTGTTTTTTTCAGCCCTGTTCTCCATCTGTCAGAGCAACAGAGGCCGTAGTGACGCACCGCGCAGCTTTCTGCTACTCCACTCCCCCTCCGGTTTCTCTTTCGAACCTAACGGCACTCTCCCACTCTGCCACTACAGTGATTCAATTCAGTCCCGTCTATTCATACAGTATTGGCAAGGCAGGGCGATGCTCACGGTGGGCGTAAAAGCATACATTAATGGCATCAAACACGCCCACACAAGGCACAGCAAGTGCTGATTCTGGCAGACTGTGACAATAGCACATAGACTGAATAAATTATTTGTTGGAGACTGACCTCGGGGCTCTGGCTGTCTATCAGAAGCCAGCCGAGAGGACAACAGAAACTCAGGGAAACTTGTCTTTCCAAACCGCAGCCTCCATTAAAGTTCCCGTCTTTAGAAAAACAGCTCATAATTACATACACACGAGCAATAAACTCATTGCTTATGCAACACGTGCTTTGACATCAAAACATGCCAGAGCTGTTATTAAGACGCTTCCTCATTGCGTAAAATTATAGATAATGGGGAATTAAAAGAGCAGCCAAAGTAAAGTGTTTTAATAAGCTGTCAAGGTTGCAAGGAGTCGAAAGAGGAGCAGCAATGATTGCACAATTGTAGCACTTCCAAAGCATATTCTCAGATTGAAACGGCTCATGTCAATTCAAATCCCCCACTGCTTTCAATTGAACTGGCATATGGCGACTTGAATGGAGGGAAAACATGATTCAGAATATGCCAGCACAGGGAGCCATCAAGCCTGCAGTGATGCACCTGATTTTGTCATGTTTGTTCCACTCATGTTTTTGAGATTTTTATTTAATCTGTTCCCCCCAGGAAGTTGAGCTCACAGTTTTTGTGAAATTGTTATTTGTGTGTGTTTATTTCACAAATAAAGTCAAAATGTTCAGAAAAAAAACCCAAAAAAAACACAATTCTGTTTCGTCATAAAGGTCAAAATATTAATAGTTTTGTGGAAACGATATCTGTAGGGGAAGGGGAAATGCTGAAATTGCTGTTCTTGTTTTATTGCAAATCAGACTTCTGACTTGGATAGTTGGAGTTACCTTACCAACCTTAAGTTTATATTTATTATGGCTGTCATGCAGAGAAAATATAGCTAAAAGCATGCTTCTTTGGGTTTTGTTTTTTTCTTTACATGCACACAGTTGAGAGAAGTATCTTCTTATCAGCTTCTGCTGCATCTAGTTGTTAGCAGAACAAGTCCAGAACCTTTAATGAGCCGTAGCAGCCAGCCACCATCAACTAATCACATAATCTATTACGTCTGCCCTTATCTATTAAAATTAAAATTATTCAACAACATATTTCGTATGTAAAGTATTTCTTAAGAATTTCTTTAACAATTTGCAATTGTTCTACCAATGTATATGAGGAGAGGGGGCAAGCTGCAGTCATAATGGCTTTTAATAAGTAATTTGTTCATTAAGGAGGACTGCCTCCAGTTGTGTTCGGCTCCAGCCAGGCTGGTTCTGTATGAGCTGTATTAGGAATAAACATGGGAAATAAAAAGTCTGCTTCACTAACAAATGAGCCAGGTACACCAGGCTAGAAGGTGGGTTTGTATGCTTTGCTTATTTCACACTCCATAATAAAGGTGCGATTAATCATGAACATCAACACCTAATGGGCCGTCTGAAAAGACAAAGCCATCGTGAGTTTTTTTAAGCTACTAAATGAACTCTATGAAGTAACAAATGTTTGTCTCGCATGTTCTTTTAAACAAATATACTGCATATGAAAACTTCTGGACCCATGTTTGATGGACCTCCTCAGTCCCTGCAAGCGGAAGAACACATTCTGTACAGCTGACCAAATAAATCTTACTTACCCTTATCCTGTTTTAATCAGATTTAATTGTGAAGATGATAGTATTTAAATGAATTGAATGCAGAGGCTTCACTTCATTACAACAGAAAGTAATTTAAATGATTAGGTTTTTTGAAAAAGGTTTGTGGATAGATTAATGAATGGAAAAAATCTGAGTACATCATGATTAGACAATTAGGTGGTCATAAGTGGAGGATTATGCATAGCTTCAAAAAACAAACAAGGTTGAAACAATTACTTACTGGAACCAGAACCTCAAACAAATATAGGGGCCATATTATTTCCGACTGCCTGTGTTCCATTCTAGAGGCAGACAACATGATGTTTTATGCGAGTTAAATATTCAGACATAGAAGCTTCTTTTGCTCTCTTTTTACACCAGCATACAAAATTAAAATCTAAATAATGGATTCAAACAAGTAAACTCAGAAGGCGAGTTATTTTTATTTAAATTTGCAGCTCCAACCATACTGAACACACCAAACTGATGAGCACACAGAGAAATCTGACCTGCTGGTAACCATACTGGGCACAGGGAGGATGCAAGCGTGTTTTTGACTGAAACAGCACTTTCTCTCTGGGTATTCTGGCTAATATTACACTGCACTAAATTGTTGCGAGTTGGATCTGTGCTGACGGCTGCTCCTAGTTTATGGCTGCAGAACGGGTCTAAAGGGAGCGGCCCAGAGAGAGTGATGGCGATGTTTGGGACTTGTGTGAGTTCGCCGAAAGACTTTGGGGGCAAAATGTCATCCTACATCTCTCGACACCCTCTCCATCAAACCAAGCCTGCCCTCCTGTTGCCCGATCTTCGCACTACTTCTGTGGTTTACTTTCTTTTTATTTTTTATAACTTTACTTTTTTTGAAATTTTTGGAATACATTCAAAAATAAAAATCAAACAATACTTAGAAATTACAAAAGACAAAAAAATAAAAAAAATACAGAGCAAACAAAACAAGTATAACATACTAGGGGGAGACTCTTATTCCAGTATCACAAAATTCAAGGGTACCATTCATACCCGAAATTAGTTCTGTGGTTTACTTTCAGTTCAACCTTTACATCCTCCACATTGTTTTTAGATGCACACAGGCTTTTTCCTGCAGCTTGACATCAGTGCGAAGTGGCACTACTGAAAGCCAAATAACGAGAGATAAAAGCTTTATTCTACACCCAAATGATTTTAATAACCCCTCTCCGGGTGACATGGATAGAAAAAAGGGAGGGCTATGTGTCGTGTGTTGGGAGTTGTACAAAGGAAAGCACAAAGCGCAGTGATAGAAACATGTGGAAAACTGCGAGAGTTGGAGGAATATAGGTACAGCATGATGCCTGGGGTACATAAGAGAGACTGTGGAAAATATTTGAACAACCCTGAAGCAGAGTGAACAACTGAAGACAGAAGAACAATCATAAATGAGGAGATCTGAGGGCCAGGGTTTGGTCGGAGAGGATGGGAGACCAAACCCCCTTTATGACTTCATCTAAGGGCACAGATGAAGACATAAAGCAGCAACATGAAAGTAAAACAAGACAGTTAAGATAAGACACGGGTAAACCTTTAAAAAACATCATACACTAAGTCTAAGCATTTGTTTTAAACATCTTCCTCAAACAAACAGAGTTAGTCTTATGGGATTCTGCAGAGACGTACAACTACCTGAAAGAACCTGAAAGTCATTTGAAAGACTTCCCAGTGTCTGACAGTTAATCAGTCATCATGCTTATTGCCTTCTTAAGGTAAATCCCGTACCATCTGCAACACGCTTCAATGTGTGCTAGAAAAACTGCCAAGAATTATTTGCAAAGTCTTTTTGATTTCAGATTTAAAATGCTGCTAAAGAAGAATATCAGAATATCACGACTGGAGAAAATGCTAGCTGACAGAACATAAGAGCCGGTTGCCGCAGCGCCTGATGGGGATTTGCTGAAACGTAAACAAGTAAACAGCTAAAAAATGTACAAGCTGTTTAAGAGAGTGCTGCTCTCAAAATTGGTCTTCAGTATTTTGATAGGGTGCTCTTCAAGTTCACTGTCCATCATATAACTTTTGATGGACTGTGAACGGCAAGTGAGTTAGAGCTCACTTGTTGAACTGGACGAAGTAAGTTTAAAACAGTGGTGAACTCCTGCAGATAGCCCAGTCCAAACAGAGCAGTAATGAGGCATATAAAATAAACCCTACTACGTAGTATTATCTGAAATTTTCATCTAAACTTTATACGTGTAGTTTCATAACAGTAATATAAAGACTTAGATGGGTGACAGACAATTAGTCAACATAATTTGCAATATGGAAATGCATGTAAACTGTGCAAAACCAATTTATAGGTAAGAGATTTTTTAAATTTGATTATTATATATTATACATAATATTTTACTAACCTTTTGATTTGATAACCTTTTGAAGACTAAATTAAAATGAAAATATAACGTGTAGATTATAGGATTTCCTATGAAATATTATATGAATGAATAACTTTCAAAAAAGAATAATCTTCTAACCTAATTTGAAATACAATAAAATAAAATAGATATCTTCCCATAGTCTGATATTTTTGGACTATTTTTGTGTTTTATGCTTTTATTAAGAAATGAAGATCTTTCAAAGTAATGCCCAGCGTTTTAAACTCAGTATTAATTTTAACAAAAAAATAAAAGATTTATTCTATAAACAGTACACTTTAGGAAAGCATACCACTCTTTTGTTGTGTCTTGTTATAAACAGACTTATCTGTGGGCTGAATTTAGTACAAAAGAGCACATGCTGCATGTATCTGAAACTATATTTAGCTATGAAAAAAAAGTTTTTGATAAAACATAATTCTGTGTGTGGGATCATTTCAAAATAAACAACAAATACACAGATATAGATCTTTTTGTGTTTAATATTTTCTGGATTATAGAGGTCATTGAAACAAAGCGAGACTACTTTGATTAGATGAATAATGCTTAATAATAGCACAAATTGATAAATTCACTGTGATGCTCCGGCTTCTTGAAACATTGGTTGACAGCGAAGGAAATGAAGCGAACAGTTCGACTTAATTAACAGAGGCCATTGAAGATAAAAGAACAGATGCTAGGCCACTGCATCTAATAAAAAGTGTAGTTTCCTTGTCTCGTCCAATTTCATTTAATTTGAAACAGCCTCTAGCATTTAATTCTGCAAGTTCCTAGCTAAACTGAAGGAGCTGATTTGATTTGAGGTCACTGAGGGAGACCACAAAAACAAGAAATGATCAAACAAACTGCTTTTAAAAGATAAATAAAAACCTCTGAGTGATGAGTACAGAGTGATGAAATTTCTTTAAACTAGTTGATTTGCATGAGCATAAGCTGAGTATACGCCGGCAGTGCAGCAATACAAAGCAAAACCCTATAATGAGTAACATTTCAGTTTCTTTTCTCTAATAGTAAAGGAATTCTACTGTAGAGGAATACCATAGTAACTGACTCTTTTGTAACCACTGAATTAAAGCAAGGCCGCAAACATAAAAAAGAGAGAGCTAAGTGTCCTTACCCGATGATGGGATGTTTGAAGCCCAGCTTGGCGGTGGTCTGCTGGATCTCCTTTTCCAGCCACGCCTGAGGGCGAACAAGATACTTGACGAACTGCGACACCCACCAGACAGACGGGTCACCATGCAGACGCTGCAGACGCGGGGCCAGGTCCTCCGGGATTGCCAGAGGTAAGTAGGGGGGCCGAGGGTGTAGACTGTCCACAATGGGCAACTCCACAACTTGAACATCCTTATCATGAGCCTCCCCTAGATCAGAAAACATACAAAATAATTGATAAGGATAAAGAAAATCCCTGTTTTTGGACCCATAAAGGTGACCTATGATATCCGACACTAAGATGTCAGATCTTAGTGTCTGACATCTTAGTGTCAGACATGTGCCAACGCTGACCAATCTTATCCACCAATCAGCCATTGTCCAGTCACACTTTTTAAAGTTCCCATTGAACTGCTGTTCAAAGAAGAGGCACATCATCAGCTCTGTGAAACCTCATCACTCAGCCATTTCATTTTCATTACTTGGACTTATCATTTTAACATCCTTCCAGAAGTCAAAAGTTATATGATGGACCGTGAACTTGAAAAAGGAATCTGGATTTTTGGGTAATGTACATAAAAGTTGCACTACATGATCTATTACCATTGCATTTTCAGATGATTTGGGTATGAAATTTTATGTTTACGTTTTGCTAAAAGGCAGCTGTTGTCAAATTTATAGAGATGAGCAAGTTTCCCATTAGGAAAACTCCAGAGAAAAACAAACATTACACAAAAAGCAGCTGAAACACTTTATCACATTTTATGATGTTTCGCAGCAACTTTCGATCCTAATTTTGTCTGCATACAGTTAACTAGAGCAGCACTGAGTTACATTACAAGCCGATTTATGGAGTCGCATTGGTGAGTACACAATACTATAGAATAGAGGTGCATTATCTTACTCCACTTTAAAGACACAAATTCATCAATTTTATTACCTTTAAGAAACGGACTGGGACTTGGTGGCCGCAAATGTCTAATTATGGAGAACTAATTGGTGTCATGGACAGAAAAATATCTTTTAAGTTTAAAACATCAAAATCTTTGGAACTCTTAAGTAGTTGTCATAATGAGGTTTTAGAGTTATAACTGTAATTTGTCATAATTAGCAGGAATGGTAAAAATAATTAACCATGTAACCATAATCAAGCTTCATGACTTTCACCTGCCCTTTCTCAAAGGCTACAATTACCTTTCAGTCCACTTAAAAAGGAAAAGGAAGTGGTGGTTTGTGGACCAACACTGGATGGTCCAAGGGTTGAGTCCTGCTTGGAAGCAGCCCCAAGAAGAAGGGTTGACAAGAGCTGATTATGAAGGTCAGTCCTCTGGACTGCACAACTGCCTGAACTGCCAGACCTCCCTGACCATCAAGGCCAACTGTGCACCCAAATACATAAATGCAGAAGCTGTGCACCTGCGTGTCAGAACAAAGGTTACAAGCATGTACCAGCCTGCAAACTCCATGTATCTACACACACTAATTTATAAAAATGTGCAGATGGTAAAAAAAAGTCCCGTGAACTACAATGAATGTGGTCAGACATTGATAAGTTATGTCGGTCCAAATAAAAATGGCAACAAACAGAAATTGCATTCACACTCTCAAACTCACACAAAGAGCTTCAGCTAATCACATCTCGCCAGAAGGGATGTGCCTGGCAGACACAACCTTCACTCCATTTCAGTCTTAAACCCCAAGCTAGGTTTGCTGGCGTGTGTGTGTATGTGTATAAAACCCTTGAATTATGTAAAAAGACAAGTTTTGAGGCCTGTGCTCTGTCAGACTAAAATGACTTTCGTAACTGCCATACACAGGCTCTAGCACAGCTGCAAACACAGCCTCCATAAGACGCTTCCAAATAAATGGCATAATGACTCGTTAAAAACGGCCTTTCACAGAAACAGAGTAGCTAAAAAAATATGCTAAAAACAAGTAGAGGAAAAAAGGCTTGGATTTGTGTGTGCGCCGGAGTATGAACTGAATATAAATTAGAACAAGCATTAAATATTGAACAGAAAAAATATTCCCAGGCTCGTCTTTGCTTATATAACAACATTGGCATGATTCATAGAAGGGGGAACGGGCATATTTTGAAGCCTGCTTTTCTTGGCACAGATGTAGAGATATGAAGTATGTCTGCTTCTCACTGCTACTTAATTAGATCACAAAGCCTCTCTCAAGTATGTCTTAACTGCACAACCTCGGCATATGTTTTCTGTAACAGCCTCTTCCGATGCATATGGATCTGAACTAAAAGAAAAGTTCCTGTATTGTATTTGGAGTCTAAGATGTGTACTGGCCCCAATAAATCTTTCATAAGAGACTATGAAACTGGAGAACCGAGGGTGACACCATCAAGACACAAAGTGCTGAGCTTCTCCATTCATAATACATTTGAGACAGAATTTATGATCTTTGAGATCTCTTGTTTCAGCCTTTGCATGTCAGGGAACATTATGTTTCGCCTTCTGCTCTCAGCATCACGCACAATGCAGAAATATTTTCACAAAGGAGTGCACTTTCTTGGACAAATTATCTTTTTGGTCAGCCAGTCACGGTTTTAAAGATAAACTGGGTTTCTACATATGAATTTGAACTTAGCCAGAGAAGGAACCTTCAGTTGTTCTAATCTTTGCTTCAAAGATGCAACAATATGCAGAGATAAGGCAACAGGACTAGATCTAGGCATTAACACTTATTATTAGATCATCAAAATCCCGGCATTATGCTATTCGAGTTTCTATATTTTTGTCATGGCTTCTAACAAAAGGTAATAGGAAAAAGGAATGGAAGACACTTCATCGGCATTGTCATCTATCACCCAGAAGAGTAAAGTTGGTTTTTGTAATTGTCGCTGAATATTTTAACTAAAGCAAACACTATATTGTAGAAAACTTCTAATAAAATCTGTATTTCCTCTAAAGAAGCTTAATTTGGGTAAGATTTGTTTCTGATTGGAAATAGGAAGGAGTCTCTCAAAAAATAATTAAACATTGTATTAAAACAATAAAACAATAAAGTTGTTATTACAATTCCTTAAAGCAATGGAATGTTAAATGTTTATACCCTTTTGAACAATTAAAGGAAAAATCACTACTGACATTATAATAATAAAAGTTTTGTATTTGCTAATTATGTTCAATTTAAATGATTACCTTAAAAATATGTGTACCAGGTTAATGGAATTGTTTTTTTTTGTCTAAACAAAAACATTTTTTGTCTTTTTTAAGCAGCCATGATATCTTACAGGTTTACTTGTTATTTTTCACCTTCACCAAATAATTGCAAATTTACAGTTGTAATTCAACCCCTCCGAAAAAAACCCAACAAGAAATGAAATTGTTTATTGGAAGACTTAATATTGAGCACATCAATTCGTCAAGGGGACGTTTCTTACCCCCCTGGGACAGTTGACCATTCAAAGCAAGTTTTCTTTACAGCTTATAGTAATTTCAGAATAGATTCAGTAACATGACTTCAAAAAGTGAGATATATCCATAAAAATAGTTACTTTCCCCATTATGTGTTATGTCTTCTGAGTCAAGTGAGCTAAACAAGCGTCTTAAACACAATAGCTGAAAATAGAGTGGACCACAAAGCTCACACGGTCTGTAAATAAAAATATACACAATAATTTACGACCATTTATCTCCAGTACCGTACATGGTTTAAGCAAATGGGTACAAAATGGTTTGTTTACAGGTTAGACATTATTGTCGGAGGGGATGAAATGGTAATGCATAGGTGTGAAATGGAGAAATAAACTGGGGACGGGGGCAAACTGCCCTGCAGCTTCAACCTGTTTTTCTTTTAAAAAGATTAAAGAATATAAAAGTGTAGCTATCAAAATGAAAAGGCCTGGAGGAAGAACCTCTTCACAGCATGAATGCAAAGTAATATTCCAAAAGTTGTCAAATGGGGATAGTTGTGCTTTTCCCCTTAAAAATGCCTCAATATTTCAAATAGTGTTGCGGGAATCAATGAGCCGGTGAAAGAAAATTACCAGCCTTCCCTTTCATCGGCTGTGACCGGTGATGTGTTCTGCGGGTCAAATAATTCTTCCTTGTAGTCATTAAATGTATCAAAACTGAAAACTTGTTGTTTTTTTTTTGTTTGGTTCCATCAGTCTAGCAAACAGCATGATTTGTAATACAATTTGATTAGAGGCAAATGTTTGGGACATATTCTTCAATGCTTCAATGCATACATTGGGATTTAATTCACTTAATTTATAGCGCAGCTTTACAACAAATAATCTCTCAAGGCATTTAACAAAACAAAATCAAGACATCACAGTTAATATACAGAAATATAGACGATTCAATTCGACTTTAAGTCAGTTGCATGCATTCCAAAGTGATATTAGTTAGAAAAAGTTAGTTTTTTGATCCAGTTAGTCATTGAGTCACTGACTTGCAGCAATCTGGTGATTCTTTCATTTCTGCTAGATTCAAGAAACCTTAAGGACTTTTCTTCTTTTAGGTCACTATGTATTTCATTTAATTCTCGAATTAAAACTAGTCAGCCAAAGTAGGGATCAGAAATTTTACTCTATCAAAGTAAGATCAAATAAATTTATGTTAAGGCAGAGAGTTTTTACTTCAGGGATTTAAATATTGCATAAATCATTTTTTTTAATGTTCATACTATTATACATTGCTCAGGCTTTCATGAACCACAATCATTTTCCAACTGTCTTTGGATCAAGACTTAGCAGTTTATATACATCTCAAGATGTTCTTGAGACGTATATCCCTAAACAGGCCTTCAGATTTCATTTTTCAAAAGCTTTGACTCATATTCCCAAGCCGTCTTACAGAAATTGACACACTGACACATGCAGCCAAAACAACTTGCTTTGTTCATTGTGAGATAATGATTGGATGGTCAAGTGACAACCCAAACACTGAAATGAATGCAGGGCATCTCCAGTGTCTCATCTGGCCTCAACAGCCCCATTAGTGACCCAAGGAGGCCAGTTCAGGTTTGACTATTGACAACTTTAAAGTATGATACTACCAACTCATTTTTGAAATTGAAAAAGCATTTTGGATTTAGGATGAAGACGTCAAAAAACATTTGCAGTTCTATTTATAACATGTAGCAATCCATTATCCTGGATGGCTGAGGATCTGCACCAACCTTTCTAAAGACAATAAAATGTCTCATTTTTGTATTTGACCAGGCCATCACTAATCTATATTTCCTTGTCTGTCCAACGGTTAGGTTTTCATTTGGAATTATATTATTTTCCACTTTTTTTTAGGCCACAAGCCATTTAATCTCTGCGATGGAGCAAATCCGAGTTGAGGGTTATGTTTGTGTGAATGTGCATTTCTTGCAATGTTTTGTTTTTTTTCCCCCTCCTCCGTTTCGCATTTGCAAGAAGAAAATCAGCGGCTCCAATAATAGCTCCATCGCTATCTTTGTCTTTATCTTCTCCTCCTCCCCTAAAGCAATACGTTTTCTTGACAGAAATACCATGTCACAGACACACATAGCATGCATCTTCTTTTGGTCTGTAAGCGTCTCAGATCCCAAGAGAAGCACTTAAAAGAGAGCAGGCTATCCATGTTATGATTTGTGGGGAAATTGGAATTTTGCTGGTTTGAGGCATTAGGCTCCAGAAAGGTTCACCCCTATGTAAGCATAAACAACATGAAAAACTACATTGAAGGCACATTTTACATAAATACAAAGAATAGGTTGTGTTTTGGTTTCAGGAATACAGCACAGAATAAATTCTATAACCTACAAGTCACAGAAACAAACCAATAATGACAGTTTTTACATTAAAAAGCCTGTATCTACAGTGTTATCCTACATATGCAAACACTAATCAATCAGTGTGAATCACTTGTTGGGCGTGAATTATATTATATGGCACATATGGGTCCTTAAAATGTAGCTTTTAATACACACACCACTCACATAAATGGGAAGAAGGGAAATACATTAAAAAGCAAAAAAAGGACATATGAAAGGCGAGAAAATATGAGAGAAAAGGCAATGGGAGAGCAGGAGATAAGAAGAGGGAGCCCAGGAGAGCACAAGTCAAATGAAGCAATACGATAAAAATATAGAGCTGAAAGAATTCAAAGATGAGCGCAGAGAAGCTATGAGAGAGAAAATAATTGAGGTAAAAGGCCGCACTAAATGCTTAAGATCATAAATAAACTCTGTTAATTAGTGCTTTAAATTTTTTCGGCGTATTGAAGTAAATATACATGCAAAAATGTGTAACAACTGAAACTTGTAAAATATTATGTTACAAAAACAAACTTGTATTTTGTCAGGATTCTGTGTGATAACCCTGCACAACACAGAGTAGAACTGGGAGGAGAATAAAATGATGTATAGTTTTTAACCTTTTTCACACTTATAAATCTGAAAAGTGTAGCAGGCATTTGTATTCAAGTCCCTTTGAACTTGAATACAAATGTTCACGTGACAGTGCTAAATAAACCAAGTGCCACCAATTGCCCCCAGATGTCACAAAACTAAAAAAACACTGAAACCTAAAATTCTACCAGAACTTATTTGGAAAATAGCCTGAGTTTAGTCAGAAGGGATGGGTTTACTTTAATCTAAATTATTTCATTGTAACTGGCAGTATCTTCAGGTTGAACCATTGACAATGTTTTGAGTCTTTTACAGTCAATGTATGAAACCACTGAGGCCCTTTCAGAACAGCTGTATTTATACTGATATTAAATTCCACAAAGCTGAACTTTATTTACCAGTTAGATTACTTATATTTGTAAAACAATTTAGAAATCATGTAACCTTTTCCTTCCACATAACTATAATTACGTGGTACCTTGTGACTATTTGTCACAAAATCTCAATAAAATGACATAAATACTTTTATGAAGCACTGTATTATAATGAGGATTGAAATTGAGTGCAGAACTACAGGTAATTTATTAAGTTTTTATTTCCATGTCGTCATGTCTTTTGTAATGGCTTATAAAGCGGGAAAATCCCACTCACACAAACACCACTTACTGTTCCTCAGCCAACACTGGCAGTGAAGCAGAACAGAGAAACAAAATCTTATAAACCCATTTCTGTCCTGGGGAACTCTATTGGCACGCCCACTCCTGCCTGTAAAAGTTTAAAGCTTTTACTGCTGCAGCATTTCTCTGGAACATACACAGAGAGACCTGAGCGATATACACTGAACACATGAAGGTGTTGTAAGTGCTGGACAGAGCTGCAGGCCTTTAGCAATCGGGATCATCTGTGTTTCATAAAAATAAAAAAAAAACTACCTATGGCTAGTTTTTTTTTGCAGAATGAAAAATGACGGTCATTGGTTGCATAAAAGCTACAGATATGCTGCAAATATAAAAGCAACAAGACACCAGTGTGCAATATGGGCTGGGAGATATTTGCACAAAGTTGATGCAAAGCTGTGCCTTCTCTTCAAAGTTCCAATTTGTTACTTTCTAAAAATGGGAGCGAATGATAATAAACAGGATTCAAGTAAACCACCAGCATCTGTCTGAGTCACTAACCGCAACAGACAACCAAACAACCATCGCGACTGAAACAGTAATGATATCTCTGCTTTTTACTCAGCGGGATGCAACCTCAATGCTCAGCATGCACACACGTCCATATACAGCTTGTGCAACAGAGGCATGTTTTTCTGTCATCTCGCGTCCCTGTTGCCCCTCGGTTGGTGCATAAACTACTTTTTTGCGTCAGACACTCTCATGAGACCTAAAATGAAATGAGTAAAAAGCAATTAAATAGGAAAGATAAAAGCATAAAGCTCGCCTTCTTTGCAGAAAATAAAATAAAATTATAAGCATGTCAGTGACAGAGGGATGCAAACTTCTGGGATTAGCAGCTAATTTAAAGGTGAAAATAAATTCATAAGCTTTTTAAGTAACGGTGCAAAAAAAGTTGAGTGAGCATCCTGGTTATAGATGTACAATATGCAACACAATCACTGATTTAAGTAAAATAGTAAAATAAGTAAAAGAGTTAATGTTGTTGAACGTAATTTATGCTTGTGCCTAACAGAAAGATTGTTTTTCATGTTCAAGCATCCAGTTAGCATTTAGAAGCCGTCTAATGGTTACGACTGAAACTTGATGACCCCAAGATGTCTCTCTTTTCTGCAGCTCTTCAACTCTGAGGTTTAGAGTTTTTTCTTCTACTATATTTTTTCATTGTGAGCGTTGACAAGACAAGACTTGAGTCCTTGTCCAGTTTTGCTTTTGCTCGCTATAAAAACTGTTTACAGTAGCTATTTTCTTTAGGGCATTTCATGACTCTTTAAGATCAAAACACATCTACCTTCCTTTAATAGGATGTATGGTTGTCTTCACCAATTTGAAGAGAAGAGTGGGACAATGTTCCTACAGTAAAATACTAATTTACTTTTAACCCGTCTTTAGCTGGGGTGTTAATAATGGTGGAGAGCACTGTACATCAACCATGAAATTGCAGAACCCCCAACATAACAAAACCTAATTTAACGCATATAACTTTATGCTTCTTGTGCTGTTTATTAAATGGATTTTTGTTGTTTACAGTAAAGACTTATTTGAATAAAGGACAAGATGTTTTAATGGTGGAGAACAAGGAAATTAAAAACTTTGATGAATTTTTAACCTTCACCAAACACAAATAAAAGTCCTGCCAACAACACAAGGCCGTGCTGACATGACTGGGCTGCTGCATGTATGAGCGAGAGTGAGAAATGTAACAAGGAACCTCAGTTTAAAAATATAATGTGCTCAGAACCTGAGTTAATGGACATTTACTTAGACCAATGCTAAAAAAAACTCTTAATAGAAACATGACAAATTTAAAGGCACATACCAGACATATCGCTGACTGCATGTTCATAATTTATTAGAGAAGAAATATGTAAAAAAGTAGTTGCAAGTTTAAAAAAAAAACAACACTGTCTCAATATTCCGGATGACATTAAATATTGATGTCAAAATGGATTTTTGGCAGAAGTATGTTTACGTTGCCCAGCAGCAGCTTTTAATGTGAAAATATAAGAGCCATCAGTGAATTCGTGCTCCAGTCCAGGGACTGCAACTGAGAAAAACACGCAGAATTAAAACTTCATAAGACTGCTATGATTGGTGGAATTTATTTCTGACCTGTGCTGAAATGGATATGATGTAAGGAAAGGATTAATCGACTCAGTTGAAAACTGCAAGCATAAACAAGACAGAAGGGCAAGCGGATGTGTTTATAGGAAATATATCCCAAATTATTTGTTCTTGGGTTTTTCTGCAATAAGGCCAATACAAAGTAACCTCATCCTGCATTGCAGCAACAATCATCAAACTTTACTTTTACATGAGAACAATAGGTCAGGGACATTTTTTAGATGGGGTTATTCCAAAAAAAGATAATTAGGTAACTTATCATAATTACTGCTGGCAGGGCCAATGGTAGAGCAGAGGTGGCCCAAGGTTATATGGGGCCCTAAGCAGATTATTATTTAGCAGAGGTGGGACCAAATCACTCTTTTGCAAGTCTCAAGTCTTTGTCCTCAAGTCCGAGTCAAGACTCAAGTAAAGACGGTCAAGTCAAGTCAAGACAGGAGCTTGGAATTTTATGTCCTTTTGAGTCCTTTTTTTTTTTTTAAACAATGTTCCAATTATGTTAAATGTAAGTAATAGACCATGTGTTATTTTTAAAATCAAACACACAATGCAGTCATTGCACATAAAGCACAGTGGTTTTGAATTTGGATGTGATGGTAAAATAAATATCTGTCAGTCCAAGTGGGGTTAAATCTACAGCCAATTTCACATCTCAGTATTGATAAAAACATGTTGCCTGAATCAAACTAGCCAGAATCACTAACTAAGACACAAAATAACGTGCTGCATTACCATCCAGAACTCAGAACTATTCCACAGTGTCACGATCAGGATCCTTACAATTACCTTTTCAAACAAAAGTCTTTTCAAGTAAACAGCTTCAAGTCAAGTAAAATCCCAAGTCATTGGTGTGAAAGTCAAAGTCAAGTCTCAAGTCTTGATTTTAATGACTCGAGTCCATACCTCTGTTATTTAGGGGCCTCTCTTCCTGTTAAGAACATCACTACCACTAACAGCATTTCACTAAATCTATATATTTGGTGGAATGTTTAGCAAACCTTTGGAGATGTTTAATGGACCAAGCTGGAATGCAATCAGTGATAATTGGGTATTATTTGCTGAGATGAATTTGAAGCTCAATCACAAAGATTAAACTCATAGCATCTGACTGTAGCTATGGTAACACCATAATCAACCTATGAATATTATTTTTTTTGTGCTTTAGGAAGTAAACTTGCTAATCCGTTGAATCTTAAATTTAAATGTTAAACAATTGTCAAATTTTTTTACACTGAAACCAATAAATCAAATTTAATTGTACATAAATACTCTGATTCTCAATAAACATGTTCAAATAATAGATCTCTGAACTGTGAAAACCCAAGCACAGAGCAGCTGCTTAGTTCACTTTGCCATTAGCGCTGCACTAGCGCTAGATGCAGCTCATGGTGTGACTGCGTCACTGGGGAAGTACCCACCTGACCAGTGTCCAGTGGAAGCCCCGGACCGGTCAGTGCATGTGTTGCTGACGGGCAGAAAGACGGTCTCCCAGCCGCCGGGGGCGTAGCGCCAGTTGTGCGACTCCAGGATGAGCGTGCGCTGAGTGCCGTACGCGATCATGAAGCAATAGACGACGTGGTGGAGCTGGCAGCCGTAACCGCAGCCCTTGTTGATATTACACACCAGCTTTCTCGCCTTACTGCAATCTGGGGGATTCTGGGAGAAAAAGGAGAGAGTGTTTCAACGTTTTTTTTATAACTCAACTTTCACCTTGAGTTTCTTAGAAGACTGATCTCTGACACGTATTAACACATGGCTCATATTGTTTTATTAGTTTTCATTGCCGGTCTTGTGCTGAACTCTGAATTTTATGTTGCCTACTCATGATTTTCCCCTAGCTTGTCTTTTAAAATGACCTCTTCTATTTATCTCCAGCTGTCTCTTTATTCAATCATTCTGCTTTACTGAAAGAGGCTAAACTTTTTATTTTGTTGTAATCAAAAAGACCCTTTTATTTAAGGACATGCAAATTTATCAGTGTTGTCTTTCTTCAACAAAAAAGCAATTCCGGGGATAATTTTGTGTGTTGAAGATCCCATCTGACCAGGTTTCCTGCACCTTTTTACTTTCAAATTTTTACTTTTGTATTCTCAGATATTTCTGACGATTTAAAAAACAAGCAAATACAAAAGTTCACTATTAATTTACAGCAGATATTTACACAATGGTCAGATTTTACCTCCAATGGATGGATGGATTGGAGTAAAAACAAACAACAAAGATTGAAGCAAAAAAGAAAGAATGCAGGGAAGGAAAAATTATCAAAGGATGACATGAATAAAGCAGGAAAATAATTAAGAAAGGAAAGAATGAAGGAATAAAGCAAGAAGGATTGGGGGAACAGAAAGGGAAAAATGAAGGAAGGAATCTAAAATGAATGGATAAAAAGACAGATAGAGAGATTAATGGGTCTGCATTTTTCTTAACCAAAAATGGGAAATTGAGTGTCAGAGGAGATCTGCATATTTCTTCCCACTCTGTTGTATTTTTTTTTGTCTTTGCTAATCCCAGTCTGGAGAATACCTCAATCAAATTCCAGACTTCAAATCTGTGTAGGAACCCAGATATTCACTACAGAGTTATTCATTCCTGAAGAATATAGAGCTATTTAATCTATATTTGGCTTTTGTTTGGGTGATACTCAATAAAAGATAGAGTGCTCTTTAGCAGCTGTTTTGGAAAATTACTGATTGCTTTCAAAATAGGCTGAATGCCACTGACAGACACTGACTAATTTCCAGGTCTAGTCGTTTCCGGTGATTTGTTAACAAGAAAAATTGAAAAATAAAGAATAGTGCCAGCTCTATCCTTTAATCTTTTCATTGTTGTTTTTGTTTCCTCTTATTCTCTTTTTCAGTGATGCTTTTACTTCGCTGTGGTTCTCCTAAGCTAATTCTTAAGCCGTCCCTCTGCTCTCTCGGAGTCCTATCTTTTAATATCCTTTGTTTCTTCCTCCTTCTCATTTTCCGATGCTCTCTCTCTCAATTCATCAGCTCAAAAATTAGCTGCAACGTTATGCAGTTTGAAGGGAAGAATATCGAATAAGAGGGGCTGGGAAAAGGAACAATAAACCGTCTATTTTACGTACAGAACAAGTGGAACGCAACAGATTGCTGCACGCTATGTCACCGACGAGTTGCCGGGCGGGTTGTGATCCGCTCTGCAGCCGATCTGAGCGACTGGAAGCCAACCGGCTTCCTAAACAGCAATTATTCGCTGATGGGAGTGTTTTCCTCATTAGGCTGCTGCAGCTGTGGATAGTTCAGAGTAATCAGGCTGCCCAACACCCACCGGCTAACGTTGCCTATCACACGCTAGCAGGAGAAGTAAAGGGGAAAACAAGAGAGTAAAAAAGAGAGAAAAAATAAGGAGCGATTAAAGTTTTTAAAAAAGATGGTATTTAAAAAAAAAACAAATTAGCAAAAGAGGACAGGAAGATGGCCAAAACTGATTAACGCTTCTCTTTCTCGATAACTCAAAGTACAACGGCCGCAAAAAGGGAAACGGCAACCCACACAGGTATTTCCTTCTATTTTCAGAAGGACATGAAAATAGAAGGAAATTCACCATTAGCCCCATGGGTGTAAGATAACCCACTAAAATCTACAGTCAGTGGCATCTGATTACAAACGACCTTCTCAAAGCTTCCTTTCTCTATAGAGAGGCATGTCACTGAATCTGCGTGAGGTCATTTTATGGCACGAGTCGTGCCGAGGCGAAGCCGCCGTCACTGGAACCCAGTGTTGCCAATGGTGGAGCTGGAACGGCTCAAGGATAATGACGCCAGCTGCACGCACAGGCAGCGTACTGTAGGTTAAGTACCTCTTTAAATGATATTCTGCTCACATATTATCACCCAGGGTCAGCAGCGGAGCACTTCGGATCCGAGCAGACCACAGAGTTATTGTTGGTTTAGGAGCGATGGCTGAAACCAACTGAATATGACAGAATAATAACCTCAGGTAATTATCCACAGTGCTCCCCCTATCCACTCACTTCAAGATGCTTAAAGTGAATGTAGGACGTTTTCTGTGCTCCCACTGGCAAAAGACCTCGAGTAATAAAAGAACAGTTCATCACTGTTGGTATATTCATATCAGGCTTTGTATTCTTATTGGTGTTATTTTAGAAATAAAAAATAACACCAGCAGTGCAACACTGACAGATTTCACCAAAGTTTTAATGAGCAATATAAAATAAAAAATAAAAAAAATTCAAATACTCTGAATAATGGTCCGCCAAAAAATCTTAATTACATTGAACCTGTTTTGTTGACAGTTTACAGCCAATTGATTTTTTTCAGCAACAGAAAGTCAATGTGCTTTTAGTCTGAGGCTCAGTAGAAAGTTCCTCATTTTTAAAGTCAATTTCAAAATACAAAGTAAAATGTTAAATATGCATATTTCTACAGTGGGTAGATTGAATAGACAAAAAGATGACTTTATACATAGATGAGAACAATAATTAACAAATAGATGGATTGATCACAATCATAATCATCACGAGACATTTACATTTTAGAAAAAAAGCACCATATGTGTAAGAACATCCTACTTTCCAACTAACAAAGTTATATGTTATAACAAGTCTGGTATAACTTTGTTATACCAGAAGTAAATTTCTGGTTCAGATATGAACTGAACCAGAAATATAGTCCTAGGGCTGGACAGAAAAGAGTGAAACAGCAGCTAAAACCAAACACTTCACTTGTTATGGTTTACTAAAATGCTCCTGTTTATTCCCCTCCATCATCTCTAACAAGAAAAAATTGTCACCATTTTTATAAATGATGACAGACATATTTAAGAGCACCTTATTAATTCGATCTGGATAAAATACGTCCAACTTGATTCTGCGGAGGAACTTTTTTTTTTCCATCTCCAGTCATTTGCACATCTCTCTGACTGTGGAAAAAAAAGCTTTTTAATAACCACATTAATACAGAACTGAAACACTGTGAGAATAATCACCAGCCGCCTGCTCAAGTAGTTGCGCTTCTACAGTGCAGCGTGTGGATATACAACTTTTTAAAGGTAATAAATACAAACTAATTGTATTGTTTATAAGTAAAAATAGCCTAATAAGTTCCAGGGCTATTCAAAAACCACCCAGAGCTCCAGCTGTTTTTATGAGCAATTTACACTTAATCACATTGTTTTAAATAGACGTTCTATAAGTTTAGAGACTGGTGTGGTTGTTTAAGTTTAACGCTAGGACAAGCTTCAGTTTTTGGCTCTGGTTTATACACAATGACCATCTGCTAAACCCACCTGGTTTATTTTGGAAGCTGTGCAAATCTGCTAAAGTAGACAGGATGTCAAATACATGAGAAAGGCAGAAAGAATCAGGTCAGTTTTCAAAATAGAACGTGGCACTATGTGCCATGTGCAGAAATGTAACAATAACTGGTTGGTCAAGGGCTTTTATGCTATTATGTTTATTAGAGGTCTGGCATTAGAAGATCCCAGGACGCTGCATGACACCACCGAAAGCTGCTTTAATAAAAGCCGAGGAGACAAGGTGTTACGATTAACAAAAAGAAGGTGTTTGGGGAGTGAAAAGCAAGTTATCAAGTTATTAGATATCACAGTCATTTTACCCAAATGCCCTCAATTCGACAAAAAACAGACAATACATTATTTCCTGTTATTTTGATGGTATCTGTTTCTTGGTATAACAACCTCCAGCTCCTTTTTTTAAATGTTTTAAACATTTTTCTGATCACATTTTTTATACTGAGAAAAAAGGAAGGAAACATGTCTGTTGCATTTCACAGTAATCAACTTTCCTTGTGTATTTACCCTTTTCTCTTTTTTGAATAACGTATACTGAGCCACATTTATTTATATTTTAACAGCATTTACAATGGCCAAATCACATTTTTACTTCAAATGTTTACACCACGTACAAATTCCAGGCCTTTTCAGACTAAAATTTACAGCTTTTGCAGTCCTCTGTTTACAGCTCAAAATAAAAAATAAATCAAACAAACAAAAAACGTTAACCATAAGCTTGTGGCAATGACTTCTACAGCCGATAGTGGAATGAAGGAAAACCCCTAAAGGGACTGAGAGGATGACACGAGGAAGAAGGGCATGTAGAAAGCCATGAAGACAAAGATGTAGGAACATTAAAACAGCAAGGGAGAAGGACAAGGAACGAGAGAAGAACATATGAAAAGGATGATAGGACACAGGGGAAATAAACAGGAGGAAGGGCAAAAGAGAGGGAATTAAAAACCAAATAAGGAAAGACACAGGTAAGATAAGAGGGGTTGTCATAAAGGAGGGAAGGAAGAACACAAGAAAGATGACAAGGAATAAGGTGAAGAAGTAAGAAAGGATGTCCACTAGGAAGAACTGAAACAAAAGAAGGCAGCAATAAAAGACACAAGGAGGAAAGAAAAGCTATATGAGAAAGGAGGGAAGGAAAAAGTACATGATGAAGGACATCAGGGCTAAATGAGGAATAAATGAATAAATAAATGTACAGAGGAAGGAAAGAAAGAAGTACAGAAGGAAGGACAGAGGTTGAAGTCCTGAAATTCTAATATTTTTCCATCCTCTGATAAACTTTTCCCTTTTTTTTCCAAACTGGAAAAGAGCAAAATTGAATTCCATGATTTCCAGACACCACTGAAACCACATACATAACCTGTTTTTTTTCTCTTTTTCAATCAAAATAAATAATCTTTTCAAACAGTTCTTGCAATACTTTACTGGTTGTCATCATGTAATCATGTATTCTTCGAACTAAGCAATGACAAAGCTCCGACGATGGCATGATGCCACGAGAACTGTGTCGCTGATGAGAAACCACAACAAAGCTGGGATTTGACTCATTGTTACCAGGCGCATTTTGTCTGTGATGAATTATCGCTGGGAAAATAACCACGGAGGCAATGAAGATACAAAAAATAAACAAGACAGTAATAAATATCAGAGTAAAAGAAAAACTAACAAAAAAAACAACTGAGCTCCATCTGAAGGAGCCGTGGCTGCTGGATGATGCGAGTGGACAGATGGAGTTAGTTATGGCAGGAAAGAAGAGGAAAGCTGATGCAGGTGGCAGCGACAGCAGTACAAGAAGGAGGAGCCTGTCTGTCTCGGTGCACATATAGATGTATGGAACTGCATGAGAGAGCCACACACACACACACATATGTGTGTGTATACAGGCTATCGCTTTGCATTTAAGCACAAGCATCAATCTTATGGCTCAACTTCAATAACAGTTGCTTGTAGGTGCGGGTGAATCCGTCTGTGTGCGACCGCGTGCGCATGAGGGTGTGTGTGATGAATTAGTGATGGCAGCTGGTAGAGCAGTGTGATCCCTCAGCAGTGGTGACAGCAGCTGTTAGTGGTGCCGTCTCCGCCCAGCCAGACTGACTGGGTCCTCTTCATCAAACACACCGGCTCATTAATGCTGCAGGACCCGCTGCCGCAACGCACCGCCCTGTTCGAAAAGCCTGCGGCGGCAGAGTCGGCGAAGGGGAGCGGGGCTGCTCAGGCCAGGGGATGAGTCCTGAATATCATATATGTATACTGTAGGGGTGTGTATGCGTGTGTATTTTTTGAACATGCAGCAATGTGGCTGACTGGGCATGGGAGTATTTGTCTTTAAACTGCATAGACATTTCAGTGTGTGCATGTCTGCAGATATGTCATTCCATCTGTCTTTTGGAATGTGAGCGTGTGTGTGCGTTTGACTCGAAAACGCTGACAAATAACAAGAATCCCGCTTGTCAGATCCCACGGCTGAAACCGGCTGCTTTCATTCTTTTTACCTGCTACTTGTGGAAACTGACGCTGGCACATAAAGATGGTGCAAATAAGGCCAAAAAAAAGCGGAAAAATGCGTATGCGTGCTCGTCCATGTGAGGCAGACACTCGGATGAATGCAAACAATGTAGCTTTGTCTAAATGTTTCTGTGCGGAGGAGAATACGGGCCAGCTGGCCTGAGCAGCAGGTGTGTCTGTAGGTACCTGTAGGTAGGTGATTCTGTTCTGGACCAGATCTGACAGGTCTTTAGCCTCCTTTATTCTCCATTCGCCAACTCCATCTGCCTGGCTGAGGTAGTATAAATCTGTCATGATGGATCTGTAGAAACAAGCACACATTTTCAATCAATGAGATTACTTTTTAAACCAACATCCGAATATAAACACAGTCTGAATAAAGATGATTTTTTTCTATAAAACATGTTATGCTCATTCTGCTTTCTAGGATAAACACACAACCCAACATAAAAACAGAGAGGAGGGTTTAAATAAAACCAAAGCATTTTTTGGATTTTATATTTTGCAAACTCATTAATTGCACTTCTAATAATAATACTAACTCAAGTCAGGTAAAATTATTATTGTCATTTGTATTATTGCTGTTGCTATAAAATGTTATCCCAGGCTATAATATTAACTTTGCAAATTTAAAGAGCGCAGAAAAAGAAGCAGAAAAACTGAAGAAGACAACAATGAAGAAGTCAAAGAAAAGACAAAGAAGAAAATATTTTTACATCATGGCAGTTTGGATGTGATTTTAATTATTGTTGTTACTGTAGATAATCCAACTCATATGCATTTAAATCAATGTATTTTTTAAACGTCTGCATTTTCATCACTTTTAATTTTCAGCTATTTTCAGTATGGCGTTAGTAAGTAAGTCAGTAGAATCTAAACACACTAAAAAGCATATGGCCTTTTATGGATATGCAAACAGTATAGGTATTTGTTTTTAAGTTTTTAAGTAAAGTGTACAAAAAAATACAAAAAAATACCCCCCATCTTTATCTAACGGTTTGTTAATTCCTGATCTATAGCTCTGGCTACCGAAAATGTAAAGAAAAAGACAGAATACATTTTATGTAGAATTGCAAACAAAAACAAAATGAAGAGAAAAGGAGGTGCTGGCTGCTTGCTACCAGTTGCCAGATGGTAAGTGTCACCAGAATATTGCTGAAGGGTAATAGTTTAGGTAGCAGTGAGGTTAAAGCTGAAAACCTAAATGCAACTGTATTGTGATATAATCAAAAGTTACAAACAAACATGATGAGTTATGTAACCACCAGGGCAGGAGAACGCTGCATCCACATACAGGTCTGTTTACCAAGCTTGCTGTTTATTTGAGCATCTGATTATTTTGAGAGTAGTGTTTGTGCTGGTGTAGATTACCAAATGCAAATATAAACTGTGAAATTGCAGTTCAGAAACAGATTAACAGATGGCAATACCTGCTTCAGTAACCGGTGTACGTATCGGTATGAAAACAGGCATGAACTCGGCTTTCATTATGATAAGCAGCCATGTGGAGCTGCTTTGTTCCTGGATTTTATTTCAAATCTAACTTTTCGCCAATGGAGCATGTTTTGTATGAATGAAGGTGATAGACGATCACAGCCACAAGCTCTCATTCGCTGGTGTTTAATCACCCAGTGCCCAAACACTGCATCTGGTGATGCCGTGGGAAGTTAAACAGAAAAAAAAACAAGAAAATAGAATTACAAGCAGAGGGCTAGCTGTCTGCAGGGAAACATTGCTACATTTACTTGGGTGTTATTATTAACTAATAAAAATTAACACACTGTTTTTACATAAACTGCACAATACGGCTGTAGAACTGGCAACTTTATGGGGCGAAATCACCTTTTCCCTTGCAGCTGTTTTACATCTCACTGTAACGGAACAATTTTATTAAGTCCAGAGCTCCACTTTGCAGGATAATCTTGACCTTTGAGAAATTAGTAGCCCTAAAAATAATCACTCTGGTGTAAGGTTCCAATATCTTCTAACTGTTTTCTCACAATAACTACAGTACAGCCTCTGTATGAATAAACCACAGGAACAATAGTCTGCTTGTGCAAGCAGCTTACTCGCATGCTCTGCTGCTTGCTGTTCTCTGAACCTGACAACAGCAGAGGCAAAATAAAAAAGACTTATACCTACTGCATGGGGGGAAATACCTCGCTTTAGTCTTGTAGCATTATGTAGAGCTTACCCAATAGGTCACAGTGCTGTTTTTCACAAGCAGAGTTTCACATAAGCCACCAAAGGTGAAAGGTTCCACTGTTTGCAAGACTATGTGAACTGAATGGAGGCATTCAGTGCATTTAGTTAGAGGAATGTGAGACATGGAAAATTAGTTATGAAAAGTGTGGGGGTTTTTTTTGTTTTTCTTTTTTTATTATGAGAAGCAACTTGTCTTGTACCTCAAATAAAATATTTTATTGTCTTTTACGTTCAGAACAAAGTAATTTAAAATAATTTACTCAAGTCCTACTGTAAAGAATGTGACTTATGATTCCAATAACCAGGGATGCGTCACATATTGCAAATGTATCTCAGTATCAGTGTACGCAATATTAGCATTGCCAAGAAATGCTTGGATTGCAATAAATATGAAATTATTGAATAAATGTCAAGCTATCTGGGGTCTGTGGTTGCCATAAACCCATAAGGTTCTGCAATTAGCATAATAAATATAAGTATTTGTTTGTTTATCATAAACTAGATTGTGTATGCAGAAACATTAAGCACTGCATGTCTCTCAATTATGCATACTATCAACAACTAACATGTAACAGCATGACATGACAGAATTATACTGGTTTGGTCAGCGGTCCGTTCATAACATTTCATAACATACAGCTGGACCAAACAAAGACCAGAACCAAATAAATCAAAACAGAGAGTAATGCAAAGGTTTCAGGAAAAACAAAACAATTTGTGAGCATAACTTTTAAACCAGACTTAATATACATGATATAAAAATACATATAATCTATTGGGTTTTTTTTTTAATCTTACATTAAGTCGGGTTAAACCTTTATTGTTAGCACGGATTACTACTTTTCCTATTCGTTAAAAGCCAGGATCATGAGCAGAAGACATTTTTAGCAAATATGTGTACTGCTTTCTTCAAATTGAAAAAAAAAAACCATAAAATAAAATAAAATCCTGTAATGAAGATTACAATATCCTTTAAAAAAATAAGGTGAGCTTCAGAGATGTTGATATATTTTAAGGCCTTCAAATCATTCCTGGTTTTGAACATTTCAAGACTCAATTCCTATATGATATTTATAGATTCGAAGACGACCTATGCATCTATGATGCTGATTGACAACAGCAGCTTCTCTCTGGCTCCTGAGCTGTATTTTGGATTAAGTCTGCCATCTACATCCCACTGACAGCAAATCCGAGTGCATGTCACACACTGCCTAACGTCGTGGCCATCCACTCTCAGACATGCCCGAGACTTCTGATATATGCAGCTAAGGGCAAACGCATCACACACTCAGACACACTTACGCAAGCTTAATTTATTACTCACTTCTCGACCCAAATCAGTCACATCCTGTGCGACGGAGAACTCTTATACATGTATTCAGCAGCCCATGTAAACACACCCACACACACACATGCACACAAAGCAGAAGAAACGCACTGTCTCATTTCAGCAGTGTGCCATTGTGAAGAGTGTCTTTCTAAGCTAACTTAGACAGTATCATCACTCATTGTAACATTCTGAAGCAGCAGGCATGGTGTGTGTGTGCGTGTGTGGTGTGTAAATGGATCTAAAAAATTTTCACACAGGGGAACCATCACAAGCCCAGTGCGGTAAGGAACACACCTGGCTGGCCGCAAAACGGAGCAAGAAGGAATCAGCCAACAGGCCCTGTGGGATCTGGCTCCGAGACAGAGGACGTATACGCAGCATTGAAGCCCTGCAGATGAGTTTGTGTGTGCCAACATAAATATTTGTGGTCATTCATATGTGCAGCGTGAAGGCCACTCAAACATTTCGGTCGTGCATTTCCCTGCAAGGTTAGGACCGGACATGCAAATACAGAGTTTCAAGTTGAGATTACAGCAAGACTACGAACAGATCATGTGAGAGAAAACAGACAGGAAAGGTGGGGGACGAAAGGCATTGTCCTAAAGTTAAACGTATGACTTTCATATAGGGGTGGGCATTTCTCATATTTCCCATATGTTGATTAAATGTTTGATGTAATATATAATTACATCAAACATTTGTAGTACTTCTCTACTTTACAGAGAAGTAATTTTTTTTTTTTACCATAATTTTTACTGGTATCACAATAGAACCACAAAATATCGCAATATCGCACAAATCTACTTTCACAAACAGAAGCAAGTTCTTAAGCTGCTTAGCAAGTTTGAAATACTACCCTGTTATTTTTGGGCCTCACAGTAATAAGAAGTAAACTATTAAACGATATAATTTAAGGCACACTTTTTCAATAACTAAGTAGCGTGAAATAACACACATTCTGTCATGTTTCAGCCACAAATTCAAATTTATTTTAATGGGTTTTTATGTGACAGATCCCGAGGTTTGTTTAATTAACACTCCTAATGCTAAGTGATGGTTAGCATACAGCCAAGGAATCTCTACGAACACAGAATCACTACACATTACTTCTATCAGATTTACATATGTTTCTTTGCTTGCCAGCTGTGAACATCAACATTATTTCCATATCCGAAAGGAAGAATGAGCCCAAAAAGCGGCTCGTAATGCAACGACTGATTCCACTGGAAAAACAGGAAAATCCTTTCATACTTCAATTTTAGAGCTCCATTTCTATTTTACTCGGTAAAACACTCAAGACCAAGGCTGTACTCGGAACACAGCATGCCCTATCCTGAGCAGAATGTATAAGATGAAGTTGCACATTTGTTCTTTTTACTGCTTTTCATTCTCCCATTTACGGAAGAGGATTAGGGCCACTGAAAAAAAAAAATTATGGCCCAGAAAAAAAAAAAATCTCTGAATTCTCATGTAAAACAAACAAAAAAAAATTTCAGTGTCCCGAAAAAAAAAAAAAAAAATTTCAGTGTCCCAAAAAAAAAAAAAAAAAAAAATTCAGGGGGCTCCGTAACTTTCAGTGCGCATAAAGATAATTTAAAAAGTGTTGCTGTTTATCTCGATCATACGGAGCCATTTGATAGTTTTTGCAATGTCTGATAGGTGCTCTCTAAACAGGACTTCCTGCACTGCATTTAATTAAAGACATATTGTGTGCAAGCAAACATAACATTTTCGACATCATTCTGCTAGAACATGAAAGTTTATTGCTGTCATAATTTTATTGTAGAGTTCTGATTTGACCTGACATTAGTCTTCAAGCTGTTACTGTGCTGATAAAAGTAAAACATACAGTTTTGTTGACATGTTTTCATTTCCCAATCCATAGTTTGTTTTGCTTTCACACTGTCATTTGAAGAAACAACGCTGATGCAAAGTTAATTATTGTTCTATGATAATCAGTTATGTACCAAATATCAATCCTTTTAAATGGGTATGCATTATGATTAATGAAAAATATAAATTTTTTTCAAACACAATGCTGTTCTGTTAAACTAAAGATATTGACAATGTATGGTTGAGATGTGAACAAAATGGCAGTACAGCAAGAATTACGTCATAAATTGAACACATGAAAACCAGTTCTTTGTGAAATACAAATGAACTTCATTGTTTTGTTTACCAAGAGTTTGCATAGTAGAGTTGATACCAGATATTTATGAGCAGTTTATTAATGTAAAAAAATATATATAATAAAAAAATAAATAATAATAAAAAAAGTCATGTGCAATTTTTTTCTCACCGTCTGACGTTATAAGACAAAACTTTTCCTACTTTTTAAGGTTTTATTTGCTCTTCCTTTGAGAATGATCAGACAGGAAAGCCAGTAATGAAGCTACACAGCACAGGTCATCAGTCCGGGGCTTGAACCTGTGATGTCCACATTCAGGACTGAGGCCTCCATACATGGGTTGTGCTTTTCCACCGCACCACCCCAACGTTTCTTGTTCTAAGTTAGTTAGAATTAGCAAAATTGTATTTTCTAAATTCCAAAAAACATGAGAACATTTTTAGAGCGCTTTTGTGACTTCCTTCAAATGCAACAGTTTATATATTTTTAGCAATTATCAGGGATAACTGTCTTTTAATGCATTTAGACTATAGCTTTTAGACCTGCTCAAATGGAAAATGAGCTTAATCAACATATTGAAAACCATACCAGGAAAGTATTGGGTAAAGTAACATTTTATTAGCAAAAAGTCAGAATTGTGGTTTCTGAATTTTCTTTTTTTTTTTCTTTTTTCTGGGACACAGAATTTTTTTTTTTTTTTTTTTTTTTGGACACTGAAATTTATTTATTTTTTTTTCGGGACTGAATTTTTTTTTTTTTTTTTCGGGACACTGAATTTTTTTTTTTTTTTTTTACATGAAAATTCAGAGATTTTTTTTTTTTTCTGGGCCATAATTTTTTTTTTTTCAGTGGCCCTAATCCTCTTCCGTACCCATTTCTATCCTTATCACACATAAGTTAATCAAAAAAAGAGAGAGACGTGGTAAGTAAATACAGACAAGATATTTTGCCACATCAGTTAGTCTGTGTGTATGTGGTGGTTAATCTCTTTTTTGGAAAGCTACTTAGGCAGCGATGCCTGAGACAATAGGTCCTGTAAACTGCCTCAGGAAGGATTACATCTAGGAATGTGACACCTACTTTTCCTTCTGCAGCTAATTCCAGGTGACTCAGAGGGCGTGTTTTTTTGTCCTTTGTTATTCTGAAAGGAGCGTGTGCTGCTGAGCAGTGTTAGAGCTGCCAGGATCCAAATCAAGTCCTAGCAGAGAAGAAGCAATTTTGGTTGATGTTTTTTCTTTATTATTATTGTGAATGTGGGAGTTTTTTTGTTGTTGTCTTTAAATAAAACAGAAACAGAAAATGAAGGTTGGGAGGGTAGTTTTTAAGAAAGATAACACTGTTTAAAAGACATTCTGATTTGGAAAATGTTAGTATTTTTATGTATTTGCTTAAAAATTTGAGCAAAACTGCAACCATCTGGTAATAAGTGACTTTCTGACTGCAGGAGAAAAAAACAAGCTTCAGATAAAAATGTATGTAATTTAAATGTATTATTAAATATAAATAATTCATAGTTTCTTTGAAAAGACATGGCAATCCCCCAATGTTTTTCGTTCCACAAAGTACTTTAACAATATATTTTGCTCCATAGAGCTTTGGGATTAATGAGTGTCTCTGCTGGCACATTTAAGCTATCTTAAGTGTTTAGCTAAAGATAATTTATTTAGGAAAATAAATTATAACATTTTCTGTTTATGAAATAAAACACTGCAAACTTTCTATCTGCATCCATCAAACTGGCTTCAATCACCTGTAGATTTATTCTATAATTTATTTTGTGTGTTTTTCTACTGCCTATTTTGAGTCATGAATAACTGAACTATAGACGGGGCTCTCTTCACATCATGCAGAGGTCATTGTCAGAGTAACTACAAGTTACTTTATGGAAAAAAGATAGATATTTTGCATTAATTAAATGTTATGTTCTGCTTTTAACCATTTTCTTGTGATGGCTTTTTTACTTTCAGACATTTTTAAGCCTTTTATTATCCAATAACCTGTTAATACAGGGACACAAGTCCATAGCAGGCTGTTAGTCCCACAAAGTCATTTTTCTTGATGGCTATGACAAGAAAAAGCCATCTTTTTTCACACCGGCAAAACTCATATCACACATTAGAGTCTAAAACTCAATTGAAGCAGACATGTTTCTCTATTTTCAAGGACAACACAATGGCTATTGTATTTTGCTATAGAGCTACTTGATGCATTTTATCAGGATGCTATTTGAGACAAAACAAAACAGAGCAACACATTCAACATTTATTGTTAACAAATACCTAAAAAATATGCCATCTTTTGCTGCACTTACAACAATGAGGATTACAGAGTGTTTCTAAACGCTGCCCTCAGGGCTCACTGTCCTGCTCGTTTTAGGTGTTTTCTTGCTGCCACACACCTAACTAAAAATGTAAACAGGTTTCTTTGTGATGGAAAAGAAGCACATCTAAGTACAGGGCTGATAAACACTGTTTTATCGGCGTTGCACCCCTACAAATGGAAAGGTTTTTGCCCGTTCTTTGCAAAACAGCTCAAGCTCAGTTAGACTGAGTCAAGATCATCCATGAATAACAGTTTTCAAGCTTTTGCAAAGATTATTAGCTAAACTTCTATCCTTGTAGAATTTGTAGAAACAAACTTTGTTGTGCTTTCTTGCACAATGACAATAAAAGAAATTCTGATTCTGATTGCCACAAGTCTTTTTCAGACTTGTCTTTCAGTACTGCTCAAGAAAAGCATCTCAACAGCATGATGCTGCCACTACTGTTCTCCACGGCGGGGTTGGTGGCTTCAAAGTGGTGTGTAGTGTTAGATTTACCAACAGCAATATAAAATAAGAAATTTGTGGAATGCACTGCTACAAGGAGCATGGGCCTCCTGTGTGTCTCATTAATGGTTTCAATCTTTCAAATTAGAAATAAATAAAACAAACCAAACAATTTGAGGAACACAAACCTAGAGCACTGTATATTGCTCGAGGGAACTAAGTGCAAACCGAGCTTAAAAGGAGTAAAGAAGTTCCCTAACTCAGAGGCTGCTGCACATGCTCACCTCTCCTGATGTCCCAGGTCCTGCAGGAGTGTGTCAGCATATTTCTGCCTCTCGCTGATTTCCACATTGGAAAGCCTCTTCACCTCGCTCCGCACAAAGTACCAGAACTCCTTGACGCCGTTCTCCACCTTCCTGCGCAGCTCTTCCTGCGTGGGGCCGGGCCCTGCGGGGAGAGTAGGGAGGAGAGAACGGCGGGGTTTTATAACACTTTGAAGCGGCCGGTGTGATCAAAGAGAATGAACCAATAATGCAGACTCAAATGCAGACTGAAGAAACAAAATACGCTCTCAAAAGATTCTGATTATAGTGGATAAATAACCTCTCGCCAGTAAATGTGCCGACGGGAACTCTGACCCCAGGTTACTTTGACATCGTTAGGAAACACTTGATCACTGCTTTTGTGCATAATCTCTCTCATGTTTTTCACACACAGGAAATTTATACCCCTTTTGAACCCAGACAATGTGGAGCAGCCAACAAGGGTACTGCATGTGCCTGCCCTGGTTTCTGTTGAGAGAAACAGAATGGAAAAGAACAGAGCAAAGAGAAGAACAGCCTCAAGCAGGAGAAGTTGGAGGTGGTGTTGGAGATGGTAAAGCTCTTTTTTTTTTTTTTAAACCTTCTACCTCAGATACTCTCCTCACTTTACCCGCTCTGCTGGTGGAAAAAGCTGGAGGGTATTTTTAGCTTTTTCTCCCCTGCAGCATGATGGAAAAACTGACCCTCCACTGCCCTCTACGCTCACATGTCCTTTTTTATTTTCTCCCCGTCTCTTTTCTTCCCTCTCAGTCTCTTATTTTGCCGGCGGGGGGATTCACACTGCTCCCACTTCATTCACACGTTTCCCCCATTCACCTGACAGCTTTCCTGCCCCTTTGACCACTGCTTATAGTAGGAAGCACACACATATAACCCGGCCCCATTGACGCTGTGGCTCCACCGTCATCATTGCCGTCGTCAGGCTGCAGCGGGTTGAACACTGGCCTGAACTGACATCGTCCCTGCAGGCAAAAGCTCACACAAGCAGCTGAGAGGTTTCACACCATATCTAGATTTATATCGTGAGCCCACACACACTTACAATATGCTCAACATGCTCCAACTTTGTGCCAAACCCCGTCTTGCAGCCGTTTTGGGTGAGCCTATTTTAAGTTTCATTATTCGGCAGATTTCTGGATTTTCTCTTCATTTATACTTTTCAATCTTTGTCGAAGGTATAAATGAAAGACTTCAGAATGAATTTAAGGTAGATATTACTGGAAATGGAACCAGCAAACACTACAGACAAATGGATTAACAGGAAGACCAACAGACCAATGAGTGGGTTGATGATATAGAGCAAGGTGGGATGAATGGTTGAATACAGAGTGGAGATAGAGACTCACAGATGGATGGGAATTTGAGACTACAAGAAAAAAATTGAAGTCTAGAATAAATACCTGTCCAGATTCTATTTTTTCCCCCCGTCATATTAATCCAAACCTGGAAAATGCTGACACTTTCCAAGGTTTTCCAGACTGCAAAACACCTTTCTACTTACCATCTCCAGTTAGTTTCTGGAAACTGTGAATCTTCTGCTTGGCTCTGGTCAGCTGGTCCTCCAGGGAGCGGAGCCTTCCTGCCGCCAGCGACCCGGCTTCTGCTTGACCCTCTGGTATCCTGGAAGGCCCAAAAAGACATCGGGTGGCTTAGGAAATTAATGGCAGGAACATGTCAAAAACTCTGAACGTAATAGTCCAATGCATTGACGGAATAACAAAATAATATTTTTAGGAATGCTCAGTTATTCTCTGAATAACTCTAGATGGATTCCGCAAGGCATCCACTTGCAGACTATTTTAGTCAAAAAACTTTCTTCTAATTGTCAGTTGTGACTCAGGAGGTAGGCGAAGCGGTAAGAATATCCTGTGGTTCGTCTGATTCAAGACGTCTCTTGCTTGGGTGACTCTGGTCTCATCTTTCAATTTAAAAGTTGCTGAGAAAACTGAGCTGCGGAGGCTTGCATTTCACAATGTTCACCGCTGAAACTTCCACAAAAGTAATTTGTTAAAATTCCAGTGTAGACCCCCAAAGTTGTGGCCCCGTGTATTAATTTTGAGCTCAAGATTGTGCTCAGAATACAAACCGGATAAAATCCATGTTTGTTGGGTTCGACCTCTCATCTGCTTCCAAACTCATCCATGAACTACGTCCTGAGTATCTGCTGAATAACCTGTGAACTGAATGGCAATTTACAGAAAAATGCTATGATTATGTGGAATAATAGGAAAATATAAAAAGCAATTATAAACCCAGAGTGATATTCAGTTGCGACACGACGAAGCAACTGATAAGCTCGTAAGGTTGAAATTGCAAAAACAACTATTTCAACTTTTTCTTACTTCAGTTTTACAAGAGTGATGACTAAATTTAACAAATCTAACGTACTGAGGGGGAAAATAAGTATTTGATTTGCCAATTTTTTTTAATGTCTGCTCATGTACAAATTGACAGGTTAATTTTTTATGATAGTTACATTTTGATAAGTCCGTTTTTATGATGGTTCAATTTCAATGTGTGCAAAAAATCTGAAAAGCATCACTCAAAACTTAGAAATTAATTTGTGAGTCACTGACATTGTAGGTAATTCCAAACACAGAATTCAGAATACTAGCAGCACTCCCATTTTGCAGATAGAAACTGACCAACCAACTGAGCAAGACACGAATTGACAACCAAACAATCAGCTAATCAGCCACACAAGCAACCAACCCTACAGAATCAAAAACCATGTTATAAACTGAAACATCAAACAATAAATCAACAAATCAGCCATTTAACCAACCAAATAATCAAACCACCAATGAATCACTCAATAAAAGATGCTCTTGACCTCAAAATATGCATAGAACTTGTTTACAAAATAAATTTCTGTCATTCAAATGCTTCCCACATGGACAAGTCAAAACCTTTGCATCAGGCTGAGAAGGGGTTCCAAAAGGAACCAGGAATTTTGGTGAAAATGTGACAGTTGGTGGGAATATTGGGAAATTAAAAGTCTAGAGTTTACTTTACCTAACACATGCTTATTTGCTGTTATTATCAGAAACAATTCATGTCTGAAAGCACTTCAAAATAATGACCCAGTGGCTAATATTGTTTAATCTATTTGTGAAACAAGTCAAAATGCAGAAACAAAGTTTTTGATCAAATCACAATTATTGCGAATCTAAATCTACCAGGAGTATAATAAATTATTTTCTAACTTAAGCTCATTTTACCAGCTTTTTTCTTTGTCCATGCTGTCATTACTGTCATAACGAAGTCTGCAGGAATCATTCTGAAAATAAAACTTAAGTGAGGCCAGGACAGGATACGTTGTTGCTGAACCATTCAGATGCACGTCTAAAGCTCTAAAGTCTGAACACAAACAAGGAAGTTTCCAAATGAGATTAATTTCATCTAGATGCCCTGGAATAATCTGAAGAACTTAAATGAAATGTTCACATTCTAAGACTCAGTCGTTACAAGAGTGCAACAGCATTCCAGCTGGTCTTTTATCATCACAATAGTGCTAAAACAAATAGGAAAACTACTTTCATCACAGATGCCGTATAAAATCACTGCTCCAAGCCCACAAGTGTGATGAGTGAGATCATCTCAGGCTCTTCCACATCATAGACATCTGTGATAAAAAAAAGGAAGAATGAAAGAAAAAAACATACCGCAGTCATCAAATTCACAAGTGGAGAAGCTGTTTTTCATTACCGCTGAAAGCTTGTCTGGATAGTCGTTCAGTTCAATTAACCTAATGTACAGTAATAAACTATTTTCATTTGCATATATCTAAATTTATCTGCAGAATTGTTGCACATTTTAAGTGTTTAGTGAATTATCTCTGGTTGATAAATGCAAATTTGAATTTGCATTTTTCCAGCTCCCTCAGTTAACCGTGAATAACTACCACACACACACATGCACCGAAACCACAACTGAGCACTTTGACATCCTTAGAGCACCAAGTTTATATCAGTCAAGGGGAAGAAAAACGGCACTAACATGGTAGAAAATGCGCTGGTTTTTTTCCAGCATTGTATTTGCAAATACCCCTGAGCAATAGACATAATAAATCATCAAGGCATGCAAACTCAATTTGCTCCTTCAGTAAAGAACATCAGTCGCCTGCAGGCATAGAGATGAGACTTTTAAAGTTGCAACGGCCCCTCTCGCCACAAAACTCTCCCTTCAATGTGCGAGTCTGGTCCCTCAGAAGCCCTTGCCTCCCACTTCACTGACTACTAACTGAACAATCTACTTCAAGGGCATTGGAAGCTGTAGGAAAAAGAGCAGAATATTCTACTCAGACATTATGTAAACCAATGATGGACAATGATCAACCTTTCATACTTTCCAAGAACAGAGTTCGCCCTTATTGGATTCAGATTTCCTGTTATTATTAGATCTATGGTGTATCCGTTACAAGACCCTGAGACGGATCATGGAAATAAAACCCTGTGACATTTTCCTCTCCTCTATTATCCTTTGTACCATATTCAGCAGCGTTTCCCCATAGGCCACACCTTAACATGCTGGTTACACCTCAATACAAAAAGGAAGACTTGCTTCATCACTTTCCAGGGGTTTTAAGTGCTGCTAAAACGGTGACATAAAACAACTTGATATCTTCTTGAACAAGGCAGAAGAAATAGGCCATACGAGCACAGGCTAATTAGTGCGAACACCATATATGAGGGTTATCTAGAATACAAATTGCCGGTGCACTTGTCATAGCATCAGTCATGGAAAACGCACCCAGAACAAGATCTGTCGATATAAAATATATCCAAACACTGAGCTGAATCAAAACTAACAGATACACCAGAAAAGGCAAACAGAGAACAACAACAACAACAACAAAAAAGACTACTGAACCTGAAGGAGAAATTAGACAAGGTAGCTGGATTCAACAACATCTAAATAAAAC